>NW_009606281.1:0-24609 GCF_000690535.1 Cariama cristata | reverse complement strand
TCTTTCCCTCAGCCTGTTCAGGCACCCGTCCTTCTGCCCATGGCTCCTGAGTGCAGCAGGTTTGGAAATGCTCCTCTTCCCATGGGGGTGCTGAACATGCGGCTCTGGATCCCGCTTTTGAAACCTGCTCAAAAAGAAATACAAGTAAGAGACAGGAGACTTGTTTTAGTAACTGGCAGTACAGAAGGAATGAAGGAGTGGTCATTTAATACTAGCTATTGTAATTACAAAAATTAACTATAACAGTCACCAAAGCTCTGGCCTTCTGGCTACAGCAGAAGAAAACCATTCTTGGCCTTTCATAAGAGAACTCCTGTGTGAGATGCTGATGGGTTTGGTTCATTTGTCCATGCCTTCATGCCCTAACAAAGCACTATGCTATGTTCGGTAGTGTTTACAAAGCACTGAGATTCTGGAATGAATGTAGCCAGACAAACGTTAAAGGTATTTCTCAATGAGCCAAGTATTTCCATTTGAAATGGATGGTGTTCAGTACTTTGAAGTCCCTTGAGAATATGACTGGCATAAATATTGGCATCATTAGAGTGTGAGGCACCTTTGACAAGTGTGGCAAGGAATCGCTCTAAACATAACTAAGATTTTCTAAGCTCACATGGCAAACATATCAGAAGGTGGGATGACAATAACAGTATAGCAACTCTCTGCCTGACTTTGCAGGAGAGGTGGTAACCAAAGTGTAGCCAGTGCCTGTATTTACATTCAAATACAAATATTTTCCTTTTATAGGTCTTACTTGCTAGTACTTACTAAAAAAAAAGTATATATTTAATGAACTAGGTCCTTTTTTTTTTTTTTCCTGTGGATCATCTGTAGGCAAATAAGTCTTTTTTGTAGACATATGCAGATTAAATAATAAAATTCACAGCATTGAACAGTACCTTATGCCAGATAGTTTCACTGTTGGAGTTATATGGGTATATTAGTACTGATAATTCAGTGCTATTAGCTCTACTTGCATAAAGAGTCATTAGTACTAAGCAGTAACAATTAAGTACTTAAAGCCTGAATTATTTTTATTAGGAGAGGAGTTGGAAAATGTTTCATTACTGTGGATGCTGCGAGGTTAATACTTGTAGTAGGGCAGCTCTGTACATCTTGCTGGAATGAAAGGGAAAACTTGTCCCTAGAGATGGAAAATGCCCTAATAAATCCATTCTTTAAATTTGCCAATGACTATGCAAAGTAAATGAAGTTAAATCAGTAAGAATTTTCCTGCTTTCAGATGAAATAAAGCTCAGAACAAAATAAGTGCTTGACATATCACTAACTGAAAAATGTTCAAGAGATTTAGACCCATCTTCCTGCCTGTAGCAGGATTTAATATCTTGTTCCTAAGTATCTTTTTCTGGTTAATTATTTCATAAAAATGCTCTTTTCAACAAAAAAATTAAAATGATATTTGAGCTTAAAATTATAAGGAGTATTTGTTTTGCATAAAGACATAATGTTAGAAGAACCCTTTTTCTTACAGAATTTAATCATTATTCCAGGAACATGAGAATCTCTTTACAAACAAATGCTTAAGATCCTTAATTATATATGCTTGAGTTTTATAATATAAACCCTACTAAAATACATACACTTCTTTCTAGTTTGAAGTTCATAAATGTATCTAAGTGGACATCTATTTTAAACTAAGGCAAATTGTGCTTTAATGCTTTCAGAAACCTTATTAGTTGACTATGTCAAACTATCAAAAGAATTGGCAGAATAAGTGGAGGTAATGATCCCTGCAAATGACCTTGAATTATGAAGCCATAAATAGACCATAAATGCCAATTTCAAAATATGACATGAAGTTTCATTCTCATTATACAGCATGCATGTAACTCCCAGAAGGAATGGTTCAAGCAGAGATGATACATTCCCAGCCTATACCAGCCTTACCATGAGAACAGGATGGGAATTGAATTATAGTTTCTTCAGCTATAATGTCTTAATTAGATATATGTGATGAACTGATTTATATGTGGAAAACTTAAAATGCTGACTTGTTTCACTTATCACTTGAACTGCCAACACTTCATATTTTCACATTTAATGTTTTCACATAAACTAGTAACATTTTCAGTAATCGCTCTGAGTCTCATTAGTTGCTATATAGAAGAAAAATAAAAATCTTACTTCAGAAAGAACTGATAAAGCACTACTGTTCGGTTCAAGTTCGAATCTTTCCATCCAGGAACAATGAAATTTGTTTAATGACCATGTAATTGGACTTTGTTCTGGTAACAAACAGTACTTGGCAGGAAAATGCTGCCATTATCCTAGCAATGTGTGGTCCACAGAGCTGTCCATTCTTGACTGCTTTTGGAAGCCCTCAGAAGAGCCATAAGTAGTAACTTTTCCTTTTGGTTTTGCTTCTAGGTCTATACAACCTCAGGCTAGTGGATATTTTCATGCCCTTTTCTTGGCTTGTCCTAAAATACAAGGTAAATAGAGATGCTGAATTAGTTGCAACAACTGCACAAAACTCAAGGGACCTCAACAGAAGGCTACAAGGAAGACTGCATGCGAGTATGACATGAACAAGAATAGGAGGATCAGGAATTTCAGTTGTTTTCTTTCTGGACAGCAAATGTGGGAAGGTAGCCTGCTCATGAGATAATTCAAGTGCAGTCTATAGCAGTAATTTCACGGAAATCAATGAAAATGCTGGATTTTGGTGTCTCCTTTCAGTAATTTTTGAGGAACTTTGTGGGAAACAAGGTATTGCAATTTAATGTGCTTTGGTTTTGTGCAGGAATGGCCACATGTTCCTCAGCAATTTATTTCTTATACCCTTTCTTGAGCTCAACGCTACTGGAATAACTAAATTTCCTTCAAATATATTAGCACAATTAATGATTTCCTGCACTAGGTAGATACAAATAAAGACTCACTGACAGTTATGAGTTGCCTCAAACCTTAATATAATTCCAACTTAAAATGTGGATTTCAGCACCCAATAACTTGTTTCCTTACTAACAGTGACTGTGATCTCTCCCTTACAGCTTGGGTGTGTCTGTGTATAGAAATACAATACAAGCGTTCAGTAACAAAGCAATGAAGAAATCAAAATGTGGATAGACTACTTGAATCATACTCCACTCTGAGCATAGCTGCAGCAGTCTGCTCTTATGCAGCAGGCTTTGATTATAACTCTAATTCCATCCTCACATAGTCTCCCTCCTATATTAATGTGTCAATTCAAGTACTCTTTACTCTTGTCCTACATTTGATTAAAAAAGAAAAGAAAAAAAACCCCAAACCACCATCTGGGCTACATAATTTTAGAATAGGCTCCATTAGTAATGGTGACCTTGGTTGACCTTATTTTTTGTTTTAGAAATGTGCATGCCACACAGTTAAGTGAGCTAAAGACCTATTTTCTAAGGGAACATAGAAATGAGAACGTAATGTTAACGAAAGGAGAGTGAGCCTAATCTGAAATCAGTGCGTAACATGCAGTGACAGAAGAGGGCAGGGAGAACGGGAGGTATGTGTAACACAGCAGTTGTGCCTAGTGACATGCAATATTCAAAAACTTCTCTGCCAGTAGTATGGATAGATTATCTCCACTTACCCACATTTCCCCTCGCCTTGCAATATATTGCCTGTAGGAAGCGATGTGTAGCTCAGCATAATGATGAGACTGCATAGGGGACAGTTCAGGTATGTAAGGTGTGAGCCAAACCTGCACAACTGTGCTGCTCCAACATGGGAAAAGTTGCATTGGGACTTACAGTCTGCTCTGCCTTTTTGTAATTCCTGACTTAGACCCCTGAATCCAGGATGCTAATGATCATAAAAGGTATTTTGTATTCAAATGCAAATGATTGCTTTTCTGGTCCTCAGAAAATAACTACTATCCCCAGATGTGAAGATGGGAGGCACAACTTCAGAAGCTGTGAAAAAGATTTTCTCTGAGGATGATTACAGAGAAACAGTTGATGGTTTTGTTTTTGTTTTTCTCCTCTAAAGAATCTAATCAGACTTACAGGGTTTAGAAATAAGAGGCAAACACAAAATCCAAAAGAAATGCCAGGTCCCAACTTTCCTAAGCATGCAGCTTCTGTTATTCATTGCTGTGGTTTGTGGACTCTTCCAGGCAGCAGGCCCCCAAAACATACTACTTTGCTGATATGTGGGAGACCTTCAAGCATTGAAAAGTTCTGCCTTTTTCCTTTTTGAGTAACTTAGCAAGAAATTAGTTCATTAATAAATGAAAAGGAGTGAATTAATTATGAATTGAAAATGGCAAAGATTGAGATTCCCTGCAAAATTTCTTTGTCTTGCGTGCACACACAAATTAGAAAGAAGGTAAGGTCATACAGAAATCATTGCAGAGGAGGACAAGGGAGCAAGTGAGGAAATACTTGAAGGAGCAGAGGCTGGGGGAGCTCCTGCTCTGGAGAATTTATGGCATGCAGTTTTGGGGGGAACACCTAACAAAATATATGTACCATGAGCTATTTTTGAGGCGCCCTTAGGGGCAACATAAGACACGGACGGAGCATGAACTGCTCACTTCGATCTCTCCCTCTTCCTCTGCCTCAGTACCTGCATCCCTTGTATCCCATTGTAGGAGCGTGCACACCAGACGTTGCCTGCACATTGCACTGGGATCCCACAGTAAGGGAGTGGATGTGGCTCTGCAGGCAGGGGAAGGTGCAGCAGCCCCTGTCATTTGGTTAAAAATGGGAGAAAACACATTTAGCTGTACTGATTTGTGAGTCGGGAGTGGAGAGGAAAGAGGCGGGGGCGAAGAAAATCACGGGACTTTCTTTATTTAACTTCTGCTTCCAGAAGCATAAAAGAGCATAGGGAAAAATGTCTCTCTAAACACAAACCCACTTTGAGCAGGAAGTAAAGTGATTCTTATAAAAGTTGGTTTTTATCAGGCATGTTTTGGATTGTGCTTTTACACTGAAAGTACAATAGAAAACCAGTGGCTGTACAGACTGCAGCAGATGAAATGTCTTTGGATTTCATTTCAGAGTTTTATCTCATCCTACGAAATCAGCTGACAAAAATTAATTCACATTTACTTGAACAAAAGTAGTACCACTTGTTCCAAAAAAAGGGCTGAAAGACTACCAGATGTGTTAAAAATAACAATTTGTCAAACCAGGTAGGAGATGTTTAATATCTGTCTTAGGGACTAATAATTTAGCAGCTAAAGTAACATATTTCTTATGGAAAAGGTAAAGCATATCCATGAGTTTCAAACAGGCAAAGTAAATGGTAGAGAAAACATTGATTTAGAGTCAAAAGGCTGGATATACAGGCAAAAAAATATGAGAGTGCCAATGTGGAAAGATGTCTGTTAAAACGGGTGAAATAGTTCTGTCGTTATTGTAGACATGATAAAATATAACTTGCCCCTCTCAAGAGTGTCTTTTAAAAAGGAATAAAGTACACAGGGGAATATCGCATGAAAGAAAACTTGTCCAGAAACAGGCTTTTCTATATGCAATCTTGGCCTCAGGGATTGTATTATTTATTATGTTAATTCCACAGGATTTAGAGAGCTTTTTCCTAGAAGTGGAATGCTTTGGAAAAATATCTTTAGGGGAAACTGTGAAGTTTTCCTCTTCCAAACAGTCTTGCCTAAAGATTTCACCATGGAATCTGTCCTTACGTGGTTACAGATGAATCAGACTTTGCTAGAGAGCAAATCACCAGATATATAATTGGCTTACAGGTGAAGAAGAGCAACAGAAATAGGAGGAGTGACATATGGAAAAAGATAAAATGGCGTTAAAAAATGCATAGCTTGGCTTCAGAAATGACTTTGGCTGTGATGGGCTTTGACGATAGTTTGCAGCTATTGAAAAAGTGTGAAATAAAAAGGAGGAAAAGAGATTGTGTGAAACTTAGAGTATTTTTGTTTACACCAAGATTGAATTCAGCCATATGTTTTGTGTAGAGGTGGCTGTACATTCCTTTCAGCCTCTATCCACTAGATTTTTAACCAGACAGCTTGCTCTCTGGGAATAAAGAGGGTATACAGACCTAATATTTCCTCTTTGCCATCCGTATCTCTGTTCAGATCACATCTTTATAGGACAGGGAAAATAGTTATCTTCATTTCACAGCTAGGAAGGCTTCCAGTGTGACTGCAGGAGCACGTACGTACCCCAGTACAGGCTCGCCCATCACCCGCAGAGCTCAGTGGAAAGCCATGCCAAGGCTCTCTGAACCATGGTCTACTGGAAGGAGCATAACTGCCTAAATCAGCTTGTAAAAGTTTACTCCAGAAGTGTGCAGCAGGGCAGGGAATTGAACCTACTTGGGGCTTCTTACATCCCATGCCAATGATATTGTGTCATCCTTCCTTCCTCCTCCTCTTTAGTTAGACATACAGTTGTATTTGGGGCTTGGCACGACAGGAAATACTGCCGTGGTGTGAAAGGAATCCTGTCCTATGAACAGAAATATCACTCAGCTAAGCATTTTTACAAAGAGAAATGGGTAAGCAGTTAGAGGTGGTAAGTAATCCTGTTCCTATGATGATACCTCATTTTCTCCAGTAGGAACACAGATTTTTCAGCACCTGGAAATCAGTACATTTCATTGGGAAAGCTGCATTGCTACTATGTGAGATTGTAGTCAAAATTGAATTAGTTTCAAATAGTGTTTGCAGTGTGGCCAAGACTTTCCTGCAGCTTTATGTTCAAGCTTCCTCTCTTACTGCTGTTTCCACTCAATAATTCTAGTAATTTTGTTGGTATATGCAACTGGCTGTTGGTTTGGGTTTTTTCAGTGGTGCCAAGTGGTCATCCTTCCTTTGTGGTAGTTTTATTCCAAGCAGTTGGCTTCCTGATAGCTGGATGTCTTTTCCCATTAGCTGGCTGTTGCTTCTTAATGATTGAGCTGCTGCTTCTTGTTTACCGTTTTCTTTTCACAGCTCTCAGCTTGTTGCTTCAGTTGACATGTCAGTAGACTCCCTGACAACACCAAGTATCTCCCTGTGTCACCTCTCGTCCTCCTGCTGCTTATGCTTTTTCTATGCCTGGCATTCTGGTTCTTGTTCATTGAGACTATTATTTGGAATAAAAATCAGCATTTCCTTGCTGATTTTATTTCTGAGTTTTTACTGATCTATTACTTTATTTCCTGTTGTATTGTTGGCTGCAAGCTCTAGAATTTTACTCAAGACAGTTGGGCTATTTTGAATTCTCGTATTGCATGTTTATTTTATGTACCAAGGCAACAGATAATTCTGTGTAGGCCACAGTGGTTAACTTCTGTGTGGTTTATTTGTGCAAATGCTTTGGACATTTTTAGAGTTTCTGTTCCTAACCAGCTCTCTGTGAATCGTATTGGTTAGTGGTGTTAACAAAGACTTAAATTTGAGACTGGACTTTATCACCTATTTCAGAAATCCAATATAGGTAACATAATTAAGCTTCTTGTTAAGGAACCAAGATCTGGTTTTATTTGAAATATTTAGGTTAATTAGTGTGGAATGTGGATCAGAGACACGGAACAGCAAGACTTTTGTTTTTCAAACTCTGATCTTCAGACGTCAATGTGTGCTTTTCTGTTGACTACACCAATGAATGAATGGATGGGTTTTTTTCAAAATCAGACTTTAAAGTAGCCTGCTAGCAGTGTTAAATCATTTAGAAAAAAATTGAACCCAGAGTACTTACCTTGGTGCAGAGCATTAGTTATGCATTAATGGACTTCTTTAAAATTTTGTACCTGTGTCACATAGCTCCATTTTTGTCAAAAAGGGCTCAGACTGAGCGCTCTGCCTGCCCTTTGTGAGAAAGGTGTCACAAAACTATGACTGCTTCATATTTGCTTATGTGCCTCTCTGAACAGAAATAATTATAATGAACATTTTTAGGCCACTAAACAGTTTTTGCCTTTACATGCTTTGACCACATTTGAGAGATGAAACAATTTACAAACAGTAGCACAAGAGAAAATGCTCTGGGATATAGTGATTTTTTTTTTGTTGTTTGTTTATTTGAATTTCATTAATATTGTATGCGTACTTCGTTGTATTGCCACTATTTATAGCAACGATATGCCAGCAAAGGCTTATACTAAATTATCACAAAACCCGGGTTTACAAGGTGATCTGCAGTAGCAGATTGATATGGAAGACAGTACAGTCTCCATCGTCCGTTGCTTTCCTGATCACCATCGCATGACTAAAAGGTTTAAAAGCATAAACTATATGACACGCAACATCCACAGCCAGTACAGCTGGTGGGACCTGGGTGACAAAGCCATGTTTGAATGGCTGTGCCTCAGTTTTGATTTGGCCATGAAGCCAGAAGAATTCATGTGACTTCTGCTAGAAGCCAGAGTGGTTTTTATCTTGAGTCGGTGGGTATCAGCCCACGACTTGGGTGTCAGGCAGTTGTGTCCCTCTCGCTTTTTCGTGTCCCTTCTCATGCTTCAGACTGCTTAGCTGTTCCCATCCTATGAAAAATAAAATCTCAGCTATTCTTTTGTGCTATTCCAGAGCTTTACCAGGATGCAGGAGCTGTCAGAGCTGTCTGCAGTCATTTGTGTGGGAGGTGTGTGAAGGGACTTATGCATTAACTGTGCTGAAATAATTACTGTATTTGACTTGACTAATAATCAAGTGGCATTTGTTGCCAAAAAAAAGCAAAATTCTGGACAGGCGGTAGAGGAGTATTTTACTCATTAAACTCTGTACTCAATAATTCCACAAAGATGAAAATATAAAATGCTTTGATGAAAAGAAGCAATTACTTCTAAAAGGTGTAGGAAGAACTATTTATGAAATAGGCACCATTTGTTATGATTTTTTTGTTCAAAGTTTAAACTGAGAATACCAAAGTCTTTGGGGAATAAAATGTTAAGTAATTCTGCAGTCTTAATTTTTTTTTTTAGATGCTGCAGTTTCCCTGTGTTGCTATGGTAACATACTTTCTGTATAATTGCCAAGCTGCCTTACAGTGATGCAAATAAGTAAAGAAGTTGTCATGTGGCATGACCCAGGCTTATATTTGAGTGCAGATTTATTGCCCACAGAGCAGCAATAACACCAAAGATATCTGTCACCTGTGGGATAAGGAATTATATGTCACTGAAGTGCTGCAGAAACAAATGGCAGTGAATGTGAAGCATTGGGCCTAGGTGTTATGCAGGAGGGCTAGAAGCCCTCCCTCAAGCCTACTCCTGCTGTGATTATTTTTATTCATGCTTTACATGAGTAGAGGATCAGAACTTCTACAGCTAACAGCAGCCCTAAGCACATTATTTAGGAATTTCATTTGTCTTGGAGGTACAAGAAGTCTGGAGGAAAGAGATTTGCAGAGAGAGTCATAGCTCTGACACTTACCAGCAAAATCTGGCCCCTTCTCCAAGAAGATTTAGTGCTAGGATTTAAAAAGGAGGAAAAAAGGGAGAAAAAGGAGGGGAAAAAAGGAAGAGAGACCTTAAATTTTTCCTTAGTTTCTGTTCGATGACGGCAGCTCTCATAACTTGCATACTTCTTCAGGATAGTTTTGATGCCAACTGCAAATCCCAGTGGTTCCTGGGAATACCCACTTGCAGGAATCCTTCTCTTGGCCATGCTTTTTCCCCATAGTCCTCACTGTATTTTGATGTGTTACTCCATAAGGAAGAAGGCACCTGGGGTAATTTCTTAGTGATGAGCCCTGGGCATTTCTGATGAGCAACCTGGGAGTGCTGATCACCACATTCTGTTCAGGCTGAAAATGACCGGTTTCTCGAAATATAATTTTTAATACATACAAGTCAGAAAAGGAAAAAAAACCAAACAAACCACAAACCCAAAACTAATGATCCAAAAAATGCAGTTCTGCATCAATCTTGGCACTGCAAGGATTTCCTAGTTGCTCCAAATCACCCAGTGTGGGGACGCAGCAACTAGTTCAGCTGTTTTGCATACCACTTGCTCTGAGGTCTTCCTCTCTTACAGGTTCTCTTTGTTCCTTTGCTAAGGATGGATTCTGCCAAAGCTCCCTCTTTCACTGCCTCAGCATTTCAGCTAGGATGGGTGCTGGGGGGTTACCCGATTCTTCCCCATAAGACAGTTTTTTATTATTTTCTTTTCTTTTCTTTTTTTTTTTTTTTTTTTTTTAGCAGTTCTTTATATAAAGCCTTTTTTGTTAAAACTGTAGTGTCCCTAGACTGAGTTTCTCTCTTTGCTTCCAGTGGCCTCTCCTTCTTGGTTTTCCTAAATATGGCTGTGAAGTTACTTCCTCCCTTGTAAGGCTACTTGCCCACTTGTACTAAGCAGGATGGTTTCTCATCCCTTGCTACCAGGGGTTAGGTTTCTTTTGTCCTCCCTTCCAAATTCGCCTCTAATTAATTAGAATTGAAGCAACCTCACATAGATATTTCCACTGTGTTCCTTAACTAGTTTTTCTGGCTTCTGGCTCTTTCTGAAAATTATTTTCAGGCTATAACAGAACTTTATCTTCCTAGATTAGGAGAAGGATTCATTGCATAAGCACAACAGAGGGCTTATGACTTCCAGCTTATCATTAGCTTCTTTCTCAAAGACCATACACAACAAAACAGTAAAAATTAAAAAATCTGACTTTCAGAGTCTTGTTTTTCCAAGCTATTCTCTCACGCTTTCTGTCTGTCTGGGAAAGATCTTGTCATTGCAATATGTAGCCTTGTAAATTGTGAGTTAGTATGGACAAATCATGACTGTGTTCTCCATATGAGAAGCATTGTAGAATAAAATAATAAAATGCAAACTAGAGGAGCTGCTATCCATAAAACTGCAGAATAGATCCAAATTGCATACAGCCCACAGCCTCACATAATAATTTTTTATTTTTTTTTAGAGGAGAAAAGTGTGGTAAGTGACTATATTTCAAATCATGATTGGATTTCAAGAGCCACTTTTTGCCTTCACAGTATGGTTGGTCTTTGTTCTGCCCTTCTTGCAGGAATGGATTATCAGCTGGAATGGCAGAATACAAAAAACAGTGTCCAAGCATATCTGATGATAGAGAATATTACCTAAGGAAAAAATGTCATCCATCACTCCTGTGCAGGAACAGTGAGAGTATCACTGTAAACATCCTGAGCACGCAAGCTTAAGTCCATAGACTTATGCCACTGACACTCACGGCAGAATAATTTAATTTTTAACATTACAGGACACTCAGCTCTATCAAAATCAGATTCTTCTTTTTTACTTGTCCTAGAATTCTCATGTTAACAAAAGTGTTACTAATTGTCACTGAATAAAAATTACTATGTCAATATTAATTCTATACTAAGCTTGCTTTAAAATTCTAGTTATTTTAGATGTAAGAATCATTAGAAGAAAAAAGTTGTCTTTGAACATTCTGTACGTGCCAGCATTCAATCAGGAAAATCACTGCAATTCAAAATGGTTCTCATTACAAAATTTCACACATCCCATTAAAAAGAACATATAAATTGTTTGAAGGAGGAATGATTTTGTTGTTGTCCTTATAATGGCATGTTGGTCTATTACTCCTACCTAATGCTAGTAATAAAAATAATAGTCTATAATTGAGATGTTCAATAAAAAGCTTTTAAATGGGAGCACATAAAATTACTGTGTGAAGGCATTAACCTTCATAAGGTAGATGAAGACTTGCTTATATGTGTCTGTTGGGGAAAAAAAAGGAGAGTATTTTGAATATATGTAATACAGGAATTTAAAATTACAAGCCAAGTTCCTTTTCTCCCCTTTCTGCTTATATTCTGCTTTGTCCTTTTTCACATTCTCTCTGTTTTGTTTTCTGTTCTCTGTTGCTCAAATGAATCACTGATAGTTAAAAGCCCAAGGGAAAATATGAGACATTTTCAACTCATGCCAAATCTTGTCTTAGACTCAAAACATAAGCAAAACTAATACTCATCTCTTCTACTATTTCTGAAAACAAAATAATTTGGTACTTTATTTTTTACTTTGTGAAATCAACCTAAATTTCCATTGGTCATAGCATTGAAAATCATGAAGGAACACTATGGATTTCCAGCCTGACAATTACACCAATATTTTTTTAGGTATCTTTCTATGGGACTTCAGTATTTGAGATCCACTTTTTAGGCAACAGAATGCCCAGACACACAGACACAAAATAACTGTGTGTGCTTACTCCCATGTCACTCTGGTTCTACCACTTTTGACGATGTGAATGCAGAAACCTGTAACCCCTTCAGTAATTCAAGCAAGAGACTGTTTCTTACGAAGTCATGTCCCTGGGGTGTCCTAAGGATCAATTGCTGTAAGTGCAGTTCCTGGAACACATAAAGTTCCCTATAAGTATCCATTATTAAACATTATATTACCTCAAGTACTTATTCACATCAGTTTTTCTTACTTAACTAGCCCCAGTGATATCTGTTTCTATTAATTATTTTTACTATTTGCCACCCTTCTTAAACACAAGCTAAATGGCTTTGGCTGTGGGAAAGCAAATTCACCAGACAGCTGCTTTCTTCAGTGTTAAAAGTATACATAGCACTGTCATTTTCCATTACTTTATTCACTTATATTTATCTTTGTCAATGAATTTTTTACTCCAGTGTTTTTCTGACTTATTTTCCTTATTAGGGGAAGTACTTAAGAATATTGGAAGTAAAATACGCACAACGCAATCATGGAGAAATAAGGTAGAAGAGAATCAAGAAGCATTATACATCCTTGCAACTTGCAGAGATCTCATGATTTCCATAACAATCTGAAGAATGAGGAAGGAGGAGGTGGCAGTGAAGATTTCAGAAAGCTATGACTTGAACTGGCATGCAAAAATAGGTATGTTTTTAAAACCAATTCCATTAACTTTTAATTAGTTTGGCACCCAGTTAAAAAATTGCTCAGAAGGCTGTTCTTAAAACTCACACTTGTTATCTGTCATTTTTCTGGTCCTTCCTTTCACTGAAGCTGCCTCCTCCTTCCATGTGTAGTCTTACATCTGCAGACATAGAAGATCTTTGTCCTTGAGTCCTGTAGGCAGAGGGCTCATTTTACTGCATTCTCCTGATTTCCTATTAGCATCCCTAGTGTATCTACAAAGGTGTCTAAACATAATTAATAACGTTGACAAAAACAAGTCAACCCATGCTCTTCACTACCTTTCCACTAAACAAATGTAGTGACCTCCTCCATTAAGTAAACAGAATTTAAACTAGTAATTTGAACTACTCAGTTTAATCTGAAAGAACAAATAGGTAGAGAGACCTAATAAGATGATCTAAATGAATTCTTCACCAACAGGGAAGTTGCTTCATTCTTTCTGCTGATGTGGCTGCTTTCCTATCTTAGGGGTTTTATTTGTTTCATTTTCCTTAACAATCTCTTTTGTAGCATTAGCAATGTCAGGGTAACTCCAAATTTAGGAGTCTTGTCCCTCTCCTTATTTAAAATAAATAAATACATAAATAAGTGTCATCATGAAGCTGGTTAATTAGTTAGGACATTCATGGCTAGGCCAAGATAACCCTGGTTCCTGCTGAGTTTGAAACTTTCCAGCCAAAGTGCACTCAATATCTTCCTTGTCTTAACAAGTGCTTAGGGGTATTAGAAACTAATTAAGGCTGAATTCATCATTATGCCTAAGCATGTTCCTTAGCTGGGGGACACAAGCAGTTCTACTGACTCCATGTTCTTATTCGTAGCCTTAAATTTAAGTACCTTGCTGAACCAGAACAAATTATGAAGATGGTAAACGGGAAAAAAAGTTCATTTGCTCTAAATGAAAGAATATACAACACACATTTTGATTTCAGAAAAAATATGCAGTCTTCTCCCACTCTGCTGAAAAAAACCCAACATATTACACTTGCCAAGTACCAAAGTGATATTAAGGACTTATTACTTTTGAATTTAAAACCTAGCTTTGATTTATCTTAGTTCAAAGCCTTGGAACTATAATAAATTGTTGAATGCTCTTATCTGGCTTCTGGTATGTCCTTGGCAAGGACACATATAGCAGGGAAATTAAAATCTTGGACTTTTTATAGGAGAACTCTTATCCTGGGTTTCTGTAAATAAGAATCTTGCTTAGGAATTTAAACTAGCCCATACTCATTTATCAACCCGTTCATGTACCAGATCTGACAAAATGTTGAGCATATGAAGCTGCCCAGAAACTAACTGAAATTATGGGTGTTTGGTAGACTAGGGATCACAAACCACATTTTTCTGTACAAGCAGTGATACATAACTGTGCAGCCAATGTCCAAGCTTTGGTATTATAAAGCAGAAGGAGAACCTCCCTACACACAAAAAATCACGTAAAATAATCAGATTATTGCAGTAGTTTTCCCCATGATCCATCTGCTGCATAACACTGTTTTTTACCCGCATTCTCTCCCTTTTTTCCATTCAGGAGTATCTCACATTGTAGCAATGGCAGTCATCATCTGGCTACAAGCAGTAAAGAATACAAAGCAGAAGGAAGCCAGCAAGTTACCAAGGCCAGCAAGCATTAGCCTAGGTGAAAATAGGCATGGTGTCTCATTTATGACATGCTAAGATGGCTGTGCCAAGAAAGTACTAATTACAGATGTGCAAGATGGAAAAATCTGTGCTCTTCATGCCTTTTGGAAATTTTATGCTTTGCCTTGATCTGACCATTCTCCACCCAGATCCACAGCCTTATTGACTCACACAAGACCCTGAAGTTAATATTTCAAATTAATCTGTAATTCTTCCATGAAAGCCTTGATATTGCCCTATACGTACAATTTTACTGCTCTCAGATCACCTTGTTTGAATTACAAGTTTAACTTTTTTAAAGTTACAAGTTAGGTTATAAGTTTAGTGGCAACTCTCGGATCTCTGGCTAAATTAGGTTTTCCAGTAGGAACCTCTATGGATTCCAAACATGTTAATATATATTAGCAAAGGTGAAAGATGTTGGATAAAGATTTTAGCATTATGAGTTAGAATTGCTACATTATTTTTAGTTTACGGTTTTGGCCTGTGCCCTTATGCAAATTCACTAAAGAATATTCCATTGATTTTGAAGGGCGCTGTATTAGGCATCTGGGACCAGCCAAACTTGTTCAAGACCTGCCATTTCTAAGAAAATGAATTGTGAGGAGGATCACCAGTCTAGGCTGGGATGGTGGAAGAAAGAGAATACATGTTTCTCAATGGTGTGATTATCTGGCCATGAAAAGGCATGTTTTTACAATAGAAGGTAGTTTAAGATCAGGAGAAAACTCATGATGACTTTCCCTTTAAAGTACTTCATGCATAAGCCACAGCAAAGTTGGAGTCAGAGATGATGAATTATCCAGATTCTGTCTAATGTACTTTTTTGGGTTTTTTAAGTTTTATAAGTTTTGCTGTTAGAAACGTCTTTTCCTCTCAGCCTTTATGACTTACTCATCACAGTGGTTCACTAACCGATGACAATGATCATATGTCACCCTTCAGACACTGAACCACTTTGGAAAAGTGGATTTCCTGGCTTCTTCTCAAGAGAACTTTATATTGAAAAGGCCAAATAGAGAAGATGGGGTAACGGCTCTTAATAGTATATTTCTTAGGGTATTAGTAGGAGAAAAATTATGATCGTGAAACTTAGGGTTGGCATCCCAAATAACTTTGTCCTTACACAGTATTAACTCTGTCTCCGAACATCTCCCTCTGGGGCAGTCATGACTTGCATTAGGAGTCTTAGATACTTCCACCAACAGCCTGATAGCCTTAACAAGCCCAGTGAACTCAACAGTTGGCAATAAGAAAGAAGTGCAGACAGATTACATGTGATTGTCCATTAGGCCAAAAATTCCTAAAAGAAAGCAGAAAAAACCCAGGTGGATGACGCTTTTGAATAAATAATAAAGACAGACTCTGGACCATGGTGGTTAGGCTATGGTCCAACTATTTACTAAGTCTATAAGAAGTGGATGTCATGGTACCCTTGGGGTACACAGTTCCTTCTGGAAAATGGTTGGGTTTACTCTTGGGTGTGCTGGAAGACATTCTTTTCTCTGGCTTTTCTTGTGGCAATAGATAAAATAAACCCTTACTATTAATGTGGGGTTTTTTTCCCTGGCTGTTGTGTAAGAATGGGTTTGCTGCCTGTATCTTGATATACAGCTTTCCTCAGTCTTGGACTCCATTCATAAATGCGTTCCCTGGGCCCAATAAAGTAAACATAGGATAAACAAAGCCAGGAATGCACACATTCAGATTATTAATTAATCCTGTTTCTGCAAGGTATGGAGTCCTTTCCCCAAGCTGCCAGAAGCGAGTGAGTCAGTGGAAATGCAGGATTTTCCTAGGTGAGATTCTGTCCTGATACCAGGCCCATATTTACCATTCTCAAGAGAAAGTTCACTGTGGCTAGCAATCGGTTAATGAGAAACAAATTCTCCAGCTAAAAAGTAAAAAATATGACTCGGTAGGTATGTTCCTTTTTACACAACAGTTTGTGAACACATAATTAAACACTTATTCGACTGTGGGCTTGATTTATGGCAGATCAACTCAGGGATATATAACCAAGTTCCAGTCTTGCCTATTTAATTGATCGATGGGAAAGTAAGTTGCTGTAATTTAATAAAACTGAAAGCATCAAACATTTTCAGAGTGTTGTTATTTATCTTGGGAGACTGATCATAAAATATGCAAGACGACCCTCAGTACTCACTGGATCCAAAGGTCCAAGCTGCCTTTTATGCTTGGCTTTTTCCCCCCGCCCCCATACCATGTCTAAAAGCCTTCTATTTCCTTTTTAACATAGAGGCTTAATACTTTCAGGCCTGAAGTTTTATACATTGTTAGCACTCAAACTAATTTATTGAGTTTGGTTTGGTTTGGTTTGGTTTTTTTTTATCCCCAAAATTCCCATCACTTTCTCTCTTTCCCCGGAAAAAATATGGCTGCTAATGTCATATCCCTGCTTTGTCTCTGTGAATCTATTGCTACTACCCTTTCTTGGAATCCCCACATCCACTGAACTCCATATCACCAACCATAGCAGTTTTTTAATGGAAAAAGTAGCAAGGAGAAAAATCATTACTGTCCCTCATTTCTTAAGATATTTGTAAATGTTAACTTAAATCCTTTGTGCAAGCATTTTATTATTTCTGTTTGTAAGTAAGGCTACGACTAATGAAGAAGTCATTCAGTCAAAAGAAGCCTCAGAGCAGAAAACATATACCCTCTGGTGACACAAAACTCATTGTGTTTTTTAAGTGAACATAGCACAATATCATTAGGGCTTTATTGCAAAATGTTGCTGTATATTGTTCAGTTATAGAGAAAGGAATATAAATATTGTATCTAGAGAGAAGTAGCTGAAGGACATACTCTACTTATTCTTGCTCTTAGAGAAATCTACAGAGAAATATGTCTGCCACTGTCATTGCCTTTTGAAAGGGATTTGGTGCTGAGATATTATTTTCACTTTGCAAATTTCCTCCTTAGAACAAATTTTGTTGTTAAAATAACATGGTGGTAGAGGACAGCCCTCGTGCTGGCAGCTTTCTCAAATCAGGATGGCTGAGCGTGCCTCATATGTCTTGGCAGTGAGGATACCCAGCAATATATGCCAGCACTCAATGGAAAATTAGCAGCAGTAGCATCTATGGTGGGAGGTGGTAGAAGTGGGAAGGCATGACTATGGAAATGCAACAATCCGATTTCCAGATGAACTTAAAAAGCCTTTTTAGATCCAAACAAGGGTGACAATAAAATCTCCACCATGACAGTAGCAAGGATTAGCATTACCCAGCAGCTATTTGTTTTGGTATTACAGACAGGGATTATAGCTGCCTGGCAAACCATGCACAGAGAGCAATTAGTGCTAAAGGACAAAAATAACATAAATCTAAGAAAGGTGGTTGGAATCCAATCTTGCTTTAGAGACAGTTCTTCCTCAACTACCTAAATTGAATCAGCTATTAATAATGCAGTGATCTTCTGAGAGATTCAGCCCATAGATGTGATTTACTCTTGATGTGCCCAGAAAGCAGTATTCTAAAAGGATAAGCAAAAGTTTCAGACTATAGGGATTTGTTGCTGCTTATGTACTTACGGATCCTTCATTTGCAGGAATATACTGAGATCTTACTTTGATATCAGATTCAAGATAAGCCTGGATATACATCAGATCCTGAGAAACAGAAAGTGCTCCAGTTTCAAATTGACCCATGTGTTCAAGTCTATTTATTAATCATACTTTCAGGTCTTAAAGAATTACTATTGCTTCTCCCATACAGGGGAAAAAAAAAGTATCTGTTCCTGCTTGTATCATGATGTATGTAATAGTAGATGTTGTTAGGTCCAACCAAACTCTGTTGAATAAAAATCTTCTTGGTTGGGAGTATGGCTGGAAGTACAGCTGAGCCTGTCAAACAGCTGCTGGCTGATACAAAGCCCGGTCCTGCTCCTCTTTCTGCCTCCCAGTTAAGCACTTTCCTTTTTGGGTTCCAGCACAGGCTTGTCACAATGGGGTCCCGTTCAATGGTGAATTTGTTCAGGGAGCTGCGCCAACAGAAGTTAGGGTACAGTTGTGTTAGTTTAGTGTTTGGGACTGGTTCACTGCCAGTGAGACAAATGATAAGGGAATAGCATAAAGAAAATGCTGAGACCACTTGGCTCCAGCTAGGGGTTAGTTTTCCTTAGCTGCAGTATGAAACTGCATCTTCATTGCATATAAACGTATATGCATATATATAGATACAAACCTACTAACAGACTTTAAGGAAATAGTTGTATCAGTAGAACTGGACATTAGATGGACATAGCTTCTCTCCCTTTATATTTACTGACCTCTGCTATCATTTCCCTTTTGCTGTTTTCTTCCTCTTCTCCTCTGTGACTGGCACATTTCCCGGCGATATGACCCAAGCATTAGATCAATAACCTAAGCCAACTGATCTCTGAACAGTCTGAGGACAAAGAGGGAGTCCTGTGCCATCCACAGCAGAGGCAGCAGGTGCAGAAAGGCAGGCATTTGAAGTCCATGACTTCAACCGTGGTCCTGTGCAGTGGGTGTAGTGCAGCAGTCCTGCCATGCCTTTATTTTGCTAAAAAAGAGGCCCAGAGACTGAGATCAAATATTGGTCTCCTGGCTGTCTGCATTACTTGACAGCTAGCTTGCTAGCTGTCCCTGTTTTGGACCATTCCATCTCCCCTTCTAAGGCTATGTCAAAGTGTCCTTAGTCATGTGGACTAAGCCTGTCTGGCTTTTATTTAGCAATATAGACATAGCTTGTGTGATTTAGAGAAAAAATCTCCAGGGAAAATTGCTCTACGTATCCCAGAGCAGTAATTTAATCCCAGCCCTTTTGAGCAATAATCACCTTTCATACTCCCTCTGATGAGTCAAGTACTTAGTTCAGTGTGCAGGACTAGGACAAAGACTGCCTTCCCCACGTCTTGCAACTGATGTGAGCAGATCCTGCCCCTGCAGGCACAGGGTCTCACTTGTCCGTCCATGAAGAGGCTGGGTTCTTGGGTGAAGACCCAAGTCACAGCCAAGCCCAATTTATGTATGCAGAGAATGTTGCTCAGCAATTAGTTAATACTCTTGATCTTGGCATTTTAATTACATTTACTAACAGCTCTGTGAATCTGACTGAAATCTGGGATCAGATCATGGAGTGTGTTTTCATGCTTATTTTTCTTCAGTCAAATCAGCTACTGAAAGAAAAGGGAATTTTATCTGACTCATTGCTGGATAAACCCTCAGGTCATGTTCTGGCACCCCTGCATACTAGGTAGCTCTGTGTTTGTCCAGCAATCCTACTGTAGTTGGATTGGTAATGAGGACATGATCTCAGGAAAGCTAAAAAATCTGGGTTTTCATGGGTCTTTTGAAGTGCAGTTCTTTGAGATAAAGCCACCACTAATCAGTAAAAGTGCCAAAAACTTTGGAAGAGTATTAAAGTTAACTATATTGTCTCTTGTTCCTTTTGTAAACCTCCTGGATAGGACTGAGTGAAGAAGCTGACTTTGGTTTAACTGAGACATAGCAGAAGGCAGTGTTCCTCTGATGTTACTTTAATTATAGCAGAAGGAAAAATAGCAATGGCAGGAAGTACTTGAGTAGTAATTTCAGCAGGTGCATCAGCAGTAATAAGAAATCTCATTCTTGCTTATCATTGTCAACAGGGGGGACATTGTTCCTTCAGCCCTTTGCAGTGAATAACCAGATGATCACAAATCAGTCTCTAAGTGCTATTTCAATAGCATGAATTTGGGAGATCAGAACTTTTCTGATGTACTCTCTATCTGTTCATTTAAAAATGGTTCTTTCCAGTGGATAATATGGGAAATTAACTTCCTATGTCCTCCTGGTGCCACCACACATTATTTGTGGGGAGCTATATCTCCCTGAGATACACCGCACAGTGATGTTCAACCACTACATGTCACCATGAAGACTACAATGCTAGCCATACTAATTCCTGTGTAACAGTGAATGGGAAACAAGAAACTTGAGATGAATCTAGAGGTCAGAAATGTCTATTAATTGTCCACATTAAAGGATGTTCATTTAGAATGGCTAGTAATCAGAGATGATTGACAGACATATGGTAGTACAGTATTTCTTTAAAAGTCATTTGTTTATCTGTTTTCTTTAAGATGTCAAAACACATATCCCTGATGAGATGAAGCTCAGATTGGTCACCAGAGCTGAGCATTAAATAATGAGGGCATGTTCCAGGTTGGTACAGGCTTCAACAGCAACTAAGTGCAAGAAAGATACAGGCTTAAAATATCTTTAGGTGCCTCTTCAGATTCTTTTAAGAGCTGAAATTAAAATTTCAAAGGACTGAAGTAATCTTCTTTTTCAGGCTCTAAAAAAATTATAAATATTCTCGCATGAGGAAAAGGAAAGCTTTGCTATTCTTAAGAGTTTCCTTGCAAAACATACAGGGTGGAAAAAATTTCAGCCATACACTTACACTTCTGCATAGGATTCCCTCTTTCAGAGGTGTCTAAAATATATTTGAAGAAACAATGAGTTAGAGAGCCTTTTTTTTTTTTTTTTTTAAAAAAAACTACAGTGTCCAGTAGGTTTTCTAAGCACTGGGATCCACTGAAATGAAATGTTTTATCAAAAGTTTGTTTCTTTCTTTTTGAGATAAAGCAATTTCAAGGCAAAAAAGAAGTATAGCTAATGTCAATAATTCAACGTTCCTATGTTCCTATCTCTCTTCTGGTGTTGAAGCTAAAATCACATTTTGCAGAAAAGGTAGTGCCTTTTGAGTAGGACAAGGACAGTGAGCAAGCTATTGGTGTATTTCATAGAGCAGCTGATATTGCTGAAAAAGACAAACTCCTGCTCTTTCAAATGAATTCCCCTTCTTCCCCTGTCCTGGTACCCAAATATTTAATTGACTTAGCTGTAGCTATTGTGAAGTGTCCATCAAAAATGTTAAAATGAGATTATTGGAAATGTTCTTTTAAATCTCTTGGATAACAGTGGGCAAAATAACTCCGGTTATGCCTTTATAACATAGCATAGTGTTAAAATTAGATTACATGTAACTCAGATTTCTCTAACTTGTATAATTAGTGTGATCTCTGTACAAAAAGCAGTGATTTATTTGTTCGGTGGTACCTGTGGGATGGAAGTAAATATTACATACCAGGGCTGAAATGTGCAGGCTGTATCACAAGAGTTCACTGGCAAAGATACCCATTGAGATGGAATAGCTGTCATTTCTCTTGAAATCAAAGAAAGAGAAGATTCGTGTTGGGCCATGATGACTGAATTCACTAAATGACTTTTCAGTCTACTTAAATAAATTAATACTAAAGTGACCCATAAATACTGAGAAAGGCCCTAAATGAACATATTTTACTAATGTAGCTGGTTTCAAATAAAATGTGACATATTTGTGTCCCCAGCTTGATGAAATTTAAGAGTTGTTTAAACTCTAGCTGTCTGTTTAAGCCTTTATTTGGATTGGAATACTTATTAAAAAGTTCTTTTTTCTTTCTCCCTGCCTTAAAAATTCTGTATCACAAACGCACCATAAAAATCTTAGAGGTTAATAGCAGACCTACATATATAAAGTCAGAGCAAGAGGAACACGGCAATTGCTCAGTTTGTCTCTTCCCACACTTATTTTAAAGACTGATTATTTAACACACTAGTTCAACCTTATTAGGCATATTAAAACTTTACATAAAATCATATGCACAGCATGTTAATGTATTAAAATAACAAGGGATAAAATCTGTTTGAAATGGCTGGGGAGACATCTGCTTTATATTCTAAAATAAGGTTTTATGAAACTCCTACATGGGAATGAGAAGTTGGGTTAACGGCTCTTTTAAATACTCTAGTGAACTATTTTTAAAAACTAGTGCTTACTTTGCAATCACTTCTGCATAGCACAGCTTGCATTTTCCTGCAACGCTTTCCTGTGTCATGTGGCATAAGCCACTGGATTTTAAACTTTTTCTCCAAAAAATGTTTTGTGTGACTTGAGTATTAGACACCTTTGGCAACAGGAAGGGAATAGTATTTCCCTGCAGCACAAAAAATTCAAATTCAAATGCCTTTATTTTATAGTGTATGTTAATTTGAAGTAATGCATTGATTAAAAGGATTTGCATCAATGGGGAATGGAGTCTGTCACCTATAAGCAGGAGGGCGGAGGTTAAGTTCAAGTGAGCATTTACAGATTTTGCTGTTTCTACTTTGCTAGCTGCTTACATACTTTCTGCTCTGCCAAAAATGGAATAGATGCTGAGATTTTATGTACAATTGGAGCAACTGTCCTTGAAAATCCAGAAAAAACACCCACCACTCTTCATCCAAATTAGACGATTCTGAAGCATATGGGGAAAAAGAAACAGTAACTTAACTTTTCTTATAATTTTTTTTTAAAGCAATTTCTTCAGGAATGTGGGTGAGAATTGCAAAGAATGAAAGCATGGGGTTTTTTTGTTTGTTTAGTTTTGTTGTTGTTGTTGTTGTTGTTGTTGTTGTTGTTGTTGTTGTTGTTATTTTTTCGTGAGAACACATAGCTTCTGGAAATAACCTGTACGAAGTGTCTGCAGGCTGACTTCTGAACCTGTCTTGATCGCAATACTCAGGAACCTTCTCATGATCTCCATCCCTGTTTGGTCATTCCTTTTGTTTCTGCATAACAGGATGAGGTCCCATAGTTGAGATGGGGTTTATTCTGTTCTTGTATGGTGATAGACAATTTTCCCTAGTGTCACACGGAAATAGGACAGTCACTGGGGTGCCATCACAGGAGATGTGGGTCAGATGTCTTTGGCAGATAAATATCTGCTTAGTGTCTTGATATTTTCTAAAAATAGATCCCAGCTTGACTTTTAAGGTAGTTGTAAGCTCAGGAGAAGATGTGTGACTGTTTCGGACCTTGTTTGAACTCTTACTCTTTCTTCATGCTCTATGTATTGAGTTATCTAACATGGCATCTAGATTTTTCTTCAGTCCTAGTTGGGGTAAAGCCTCAACTGCCTGTCTTGGCACAGTGCCCCTTGGACCGGGTGACTGTGCACACACTGACCACAGAAATAACAAGGGACAGGCTGGACCATGACAGCTCTGTTTTCCTCTCGGGTACCATATCTGAGATGCCAACTGCACATGCAGAGCGGGACTTTGCTCTCCAGAATACCACTCCTCTGGCCCTAAAGAATGTGCACAGAGTTAAACTGATTTCTTCAGTTTGTTGGTATGTTTTCCCTTTCCTGGTAGGAATAAAGACACTGTAACTGATTGAAGGAATAATTTCTAACAGGTATATCCCTTTAAAATGAACCAGCATTGGCAAAGCTCTGATGATGAAATACACAATTCTGTTCAATATATGTAAGACAATTCTCACCAATTTAATGTTGTTTAAATGGGAATTATATCCTTCTGCCTCCAGGCAGACCTGTAAAATCAAATGGTACAATTAGAGCTGCAGGACATATTTGCTGGTTGGTTGCAATCAAGATAAGGCTTGGGCACTATGGTGGTTTTTAATCTGTAAAGTCTATGAATTCCTCCCCTAAGGGTCCGCAAAACAGAACCATGAAAAGCATTTTGTTAGTAGGCTTCAATTCACTATGTATCTCCACTGGGAGGTTTTTAGGGGTCTGCAAATTGAAAAAGGTTGAAATCAAACTGCATTAGGTCGTTATATAAAAGGAGGGACAGTAGGATGATAAAAATATGTATTTCAAAGCTGTATGTGGAAATCTGGGGCCTTTGTTGGAAACATAAAGTATACAAGTTAGAAAGATGATCGTTGTGTTTTCATAGGTATGAGAAGAACTAGTGGTCTGGTCTGCACTTGTTAAGTGAAACAGAGAATGTCGAGAGACGGCCAAAGACTTGCCTGGTGGGTAAGAGAGGTAGAGGAAGGGAGAGGAAGGCTGGCTACTGGTTGACTACTGGTGTCAGCCTACCTACAAACGACCTGAATACTGCTGAGATGTAATTGTATTATAATTGCTGTATAATTAATTAATTTAAGCCTTGGAGAAGTGCCTTTGTCATTTTAAATCTAAATAAATCCCTCCACCCATTAGGGGAAAACGCAGTATTTTGGGGTGCATTTTTCGAAAGCTTGGGCACTTCACTGAATCTCCAGGTGGACAGCTTTCACGCTACCGTTTAGAATCAAAACCCAAAACTCGGTACCCGGCAG
>NW_009606280.1:4465-6289 GCF_000690535.1 Cariama cristata | reverse complement strand
TGGGAAGAAGGGAGGAGTGGGGGGAAGGTCTTATAAGATTCAGTTTTATTTTCTCATTATCCTACTTTGGTAATAAATTAAGCTAACTTCCCTAAGTCTAGTCTATTTTGCCATGACAGTAATTGGTGAGCAATTTCTCCCTGTCCTTATCTCAACCCAGGAGCCTTTTGTTGTATTTTCTCTCCCCTGTCCAGCTGAGGATGGCAGTGATAGAGCACCTTTGGTGGGCACCTGGCCTCCAGCCAGGGTCAACCCACCACACCAAGGGTTGTTTTTCAGCAGCATAAAGCACAAACCTCTTTCCAAAGCCTTGTGATTTTTGTAGAAGTACCATTCTAGTTCTGCGTGATGTCTTTTCATGTTGTTACCCAGCTCAGTGGACTATCTGTAGCTGTCAAATCTTGCAGAGCCCCAACTTTCTGCCAGCAGAAATAGGATGGGGTGTAAAACACTTAGAATTGGTTTTGATGGCCCTTCATGTGGAATAGAAAATGTAGATTCATTTCAGAGCTGACAAAGAAGTGATTATTTATGTTTCTTAGAAAACAACTAAGAATGTCTAACAATCTTTTCTTAACATTATGGATTACTTTCCTTGTATTTTCACATTGTTCTTTTTGAATCATGACAAACTGAGATTAAACAACAAACAGCCCCTGAGATCTATCATTTTTTTCAATGATTTACATAGGATGGTACCATAAATTATGGAGGTAGGTACCGGATACCGTGAATGAAGTAGTACATTGTTTGTGATGTAGTTTTGAAAAACATCCTGTGAACTGTATCTGCAGAAGATTATGGTGCCATCCCACAGAAAAATCTGCTTCACATTTTCAGGACGCTAATCCATGAGGTGAAGGTCTAGTTGTGTTATTATTTTTAACACAAACCCATGAGGTTTTTATGCTGGATTATATCACTGTCTGCCTATCTCTTTTCTCATTGCTTTTACCGTATCATCTAAATGCCAAGAGAACAGAAATCCACCTCTTGTAACAGGAAAAGAATGAAGATTTTTCCACCTTGCTCTGATGCTTTGAATACATTGACATCTGTAATATGACTATTCCTCAGTAAATAATTCACTCAGTTTTGGACACCATCTTTTGTTTGAAGCATCTTCCTCTTTTGTAATGGGAAGGTTTGGAAAGATCCTGTAAGAGAAGGAGGCTTAATTTTGTTCTGGTGCAAAGCTTCCTTATTTATGGCTACTATTATTTTATATATTTCCTTTCATTACTCCTTGAGGAGGATGGAGGAAGGTGGCAATGTATCATCTCCCAAAATTAGAATGTTTGGATACGCAAATGGATGGACATGTCTAACCTTTTTGTTCTCAGTGATGCAGGAATACAAGCGTACAAGCCCCTATACCTTACCGCATCTTATAGTGCAGAGACCCGTTTTTAGTGTACAGAACTGGATTCTGCACTCACTTTCTTCACAGAATGTTATCCTTTGCTCTTCCCTTATTTCTTGTCTTCTCAAAATAGTCCATGGTGGGGATATTCAAAGCAGCAACTTTGGATAACTAAGTGCTAAATGTTTTCCATCTGTTGACCAGGTCTTGCAGTCAGTTATTCAAATAGTCACAAGGGTTTGGGATTTGGCTGTATTTCTACTGGGTCTTGATGAAGACTGAAATGTTTTGACTTGTGCTATTGCTGAGAGCATCTTTCCTCATTGTGCAAGTGCCAGTCTGGAACAAGATGCTTCCCCCAGGACCGTGGCTTGTCACAGGCCAAAGTAGCAGTGGGAATAGCATTGTAACGGGCAGCAGAAAATCCCTATGTTTTATTGCCCAGGGGAAATGAATGTTGC
>NW_009606280.1:0-4434 GCF_000690535.1 Cariama cristata | reverse complement strand
CCTATGTTTTATTGCCCAGGGGAAATGAAGGTTGCTCCCTTCAGACTCCCCCCCCCCCGCCCCCTCCACACAGAGAATTTCTGCAGCTCCCCTAACAGCAGTAAAGACATCTATTTGCAGCTGCAGAAGCAAGATGTGTCAATAGCTGCCCTGGCCAGGGCAGCAGCGATGTCGCTGCTATGTGGGAAGCTCAGCACAGACTAATTTTCTGTGTTTCTTGTCCATGCATCCCCCGGTCAGTCTAGCTTTGCCTGTCCTCAGGGCACAGCACTGTCAGGCTTGAAGTGGTGCTGGTGAGCTGTGGTCCTGGTGGAGTAGACGTTGTACACCTCTCATGCCACCGCCAAGGCAAAGCCCCAGCTGACCTGTGGGAAGAAAAGGTGCCATCGCAGGCACAGGGCTTCTGTCATTCTCTTTAGTTTATGTGCACTTGTGATTTGCTTTTTTTCCTTCCTGTAAGTGAAAATGTTCAGAAATACCTCTTCAAGGATTGGAAATCCTTATCAAATTCCCTGCTTGTTCATTATTGGTTTTGTTATCTGCCTATTCCCATCCCCCAAAAAAGAAGATACCCCCTTCTAATAGTTTTTTTTTTTAAAAGAGCTTTTATCTTCTATGCTCTGGTGGCCACAGTTAGGCAGACCTCAGTGCTGACAAAGATTGTGTTTTCTAAATTAAGTACTTAAAATCATAAAGGATAAATGTATGAAACCTGGGAACAATATGAATTATCCTGCCTTTCTTCTCTAGAAACGTTTTTCTTAGTACATTTTGAATTATGATTCCTGTAACAAATTCTAAAGTATATCTATCGACTCAAGTGCAGAAAATGCCCAAAGTGTCGTTAAGTTTGCCATGACTGTTTCTGTCAATATTTAATATTCGAGTAAGTGCAATTCAAGCTGTAAACAAAGCCATGGTAAACTGGTGGAAGGTAGTGCTTGTATGTATACACATCCATACATTTACTGTAAGCTAACCAGTTTCCTGCTTTACATTCCCCGTATTCATATGGATTTCTTTCATGGGGTTTTCAGGCACTCTACACTTCTGTATGTGTGGTAAGATTCAGAAGCTTCAAATCCATAGAATCAATCCACTTGGTGATCTGGTAAATAACACTGGAGAGTTTATAGTTTGTTCAGCTTTGTGATAGATCATAATTTGGATTTACAGCTGTTTGCCAGCCTGGTGGGCAGAGAGGTAAATATCCTCCCCTCCGGGAGCCTCCTGCCTGGCAGCACCCATGTGTAATGCTTGGAGCCCAGCAGCACGGGGATGCTTATGGCCTCCCTGGGGAGGGTCCGGTGCCTCACTGCTCCGGCAGCTCCCCAGGGCTGCCTGGCTGCCCTGTGCTGCAGAGCTGGTAGTTAGCAGTGAGTGAGGTTTTGAGGTAGTAACAGGTTTTCTTTACAATAAGCTTGCCAAACATTTTGGTTTCATCATGCTTCTGGCAGTGATAGATATATTAATTAGCATTTTTATTGCATAATAGTCTATAGCCTTAAAAATGTCAAATTGTGAGTGCATTTGTGGATTAGGTCTAACTATTAGTGCTTTTCCAGGAATTATATATAGATGCGTATTATTTCTTTATTGGCAATATTAAATCATTGCAGTTGGAGAGCTATACATCTGTTCTTTATTAATTTTTCTCCTCCCACCAGAAACATGCAGGCATCACGGCATCTTACCCAGCTGTCAGTATTTGAAGATGTTTTCTCTTTTTAAGTCTCATATATGGAGGAGTGGAGGATATAAAGGCTTCATCGCTGTACTTTTCTGTAACTTAATTTGTATTTATTATTTTTTCAAGGAGGGAAACTTCCATGCCTATAAGGAGAAAAAGAGGTAGACTATGAAACATTGTCCTTAATGGCAGCAATGAAAGTGTTCTGTGATTTGGGATGTTAGAGCAGGTCTGCTGGGAAATGGATTAGTAGGCCAAGAGAGAGGGTATTGTGATCAAAGTGCATAGTAAATTAATTTACCTCACACTCCTTCAATTTATCACGTAGATATCACTTCTACACATGAAAAGATACATGAGTATGGATGCAATATTGCTCTAGTGCTTATATCTTATTCCAGAACTTAAATAATTTAATACTCCTGCTTTAACCTTATTGAAATATTAAAACCCTGCAATCCCTTAGATTTGCTTTTGTTACAACTGTAACATTACATTTTTGTGTCATTATGACACTGGTTCATAATTGCAGCCCAGATGGGTCTTTGGCCATTTGAATAGAAAGCAAAACTGGTTTTGACTGGTAGATGCTAAGCAATTTCATCATGAACAAGGACATGCATTATAAAGGAGGAGGAATTACAGATTCACTGACATCAGGAGCCCATTTTAAAAGAACTTTCATTTGCTCACCCTTGCAACTTCTGACTTGCAGTCATTTCCAATCTATATAGCAGTTCTGAGTGATTTTTCAAGTTGCAGTAGTTACACTTCACAATTAGACTTGACTGGTAAACAGTTCATTAAAAATACCTACTTCAAAGCAAGATGAAACAAGTCTTTCAGAGATTTTGATGGAGAATGGAACAAAATAAAGATCCACTTATTTTTGAAGGGTCTCTAGGTTGAGTGGTGGTGGTGCAGTGGAGTTTAGCATGGGAAATGCACAGTTTTGTCCTGGCTTGAGTTATGGGGGTTAAGAGTTCTTGTTTGCTACTCATGGTCCAGGAAAGTACCCTGACAAGGCTGCTCTGTGCCTTTGACCAAAAACTGCCTTGTTCCTGAGCAACTCTTTCCCATCAAAATTACTGCCATGTGGCTCTCCTCAAAAAGTTTCAGCTGTACAGAACGCGTGCTATCAGATTACAAAAAATTTTCCTCAAAAAGTCCTAATTAGCTATAGTCACTGTGCTTAAGTCAATTAAGCTGAGCTGATCCTTGCTGCTCGTGGAGCTGGCAAGCAGAGTGTTGCAGAGGAGAGGGTCTGCTCCTCTCTTGCTGTCCCACGTCCACTTTCAAATGGTTGCTTGGCTCCCGTCCGCAGAGCTACGAACTTCTTTAGCTGGAATCCATTTATTGCCTGGGTTCCTCTAATTAATTACTTATCTCCAGGTCTTTAAAAAATTTGGGTAATTGGTGTACGTAGCTGTCTGTTTCCTCTGAAGTCTGAAACCATTTTATGTACATCTTATCTAAGTGTACAATCTGCTAAATTAATACTAATTACAATTTCCGAGACTCCCATGAGTTCTTCGTTTTCTGAAGAGAGAAAAGTTTTCTTGATGGTTATTTATGCATAGAGGTCATGAATATCATTGTATTAATCTTTTTTGATCACTGACACCTGATAACTCAGATTGCTTCTTCCTCTAAAGTATTTTTGGTTCAATTAATTTGATCTTACTGCTAGATCTAACACACATTCTGCTGTAGTAAATCACCTGCTAATGAAACTACATCTTTTTAAATCAGTTCAGACTTGCTTGTGACTATATGTGTTCTTGTTAGACTTCCATTTGAGGAAAACTGTGTACCTGAAAACAGTTATGGAAAATTCAAATAAAAAAATCCAATTACACAGATACTTGAAATTTACTTGAAATTTCTCAAGTGAAATATTGTCGTCTTTTAAATTGCTTGAGATTTTGGCACCATCGTGAGTGGGTTTGACCATCCTTTATGTAACTTTTTTCTGTATTTTTTTAACATAGAATTATTAGTGTTTCTAGGAGTTTCTTCTGTTCTTATAAGTTGTAGGGCTCAAAACCTTTGCCTTCAGTGTGAAAATACAACACACATCAGACACTGGGGCAGATATACTAAGGCTGCTCTTTGCATCTGGCAGTGATTTCAGATCAGCCCAGGCTCTCATAGTGCAGCTGCACAGAACAAGGCAGATTCAATCAGCTGAGATCGGCTGCAGGGAATCATGCGGGAGAACAAGCGTGAGGGTGGCAATGTTTCCGAAAGCTCATTGAATGATGAGGTGGTGCAAACATTGGAACTCAGACTGCAAAACTGGCAAGAAAAAGGTGATGGAAGAAGTTGCTACTCTCATAGAGAAGGAGGAAATCTTTCCAAAACAGGCAGTTGGCTTTCAGTTGAGTTTTCATCATAGTGTTACTCCATCAGCAGAACGTAGGCACCAAGTAAGACCACACTGATTCAATGGTGTTTTACAAGTATTGCCCAAAAGACTTGGGGCAGTAGATAAATGTGTTCTAGGGTTATATATAGAAGCACCTTTAGACCCTCTTACAAAATGAGATTCGTTGATGGCTCATGTAAGGGATTTCAGAAGAGCTAAGTGATCCGTCAGAGAAAGGAGTAAATGGTTAATCAAGAAAGATGATGTTAATAAGCACAAAATTAATCTCTTCCACAGAGGTACAAAATTTATCGTGACAACTCTTGTTCAGGTCCACAAGAGTAAGCGTGTATTGGGTTTGCATGGCAAGGTTTTG
>NW_009606279.1:9336-29119 GCF_000690535.1 Cariama cristata | reverse complement strand
TTCCAACCACAATGATTCTATGATTCTTTCTGATTTTCTCCACACATCTCTTTTGTGGAAGGGTCACATTTGGAACAGCATCCTCAGGCACGCCTTGTGTCAGATAACTACTGCTATCACTTTGTTTCTGCTGCTCCCATGTTTTTTATTCCTCTTCACCAAACTCTGTACCCAGAAATCATTCCAACTCTTCCCTCCGAGCTAGAGCCAAAGGTACTGTCTGCCAGCATGAGCATGCACGTGGCAGTGGCAGATAATGCTGCAGTCACTCTACTTTTCTCTTTAAAATGTGTTCTCCCAGTTCCTGAGTTCCCCACTCTTGGGGCTTTGCATAAGACTTCCCCAGTTTTTGGTTTGGTTTTTTTTGTTGTTTATGGTTTGTCTTAAAAGGAGGGAGGAGGAAAAAAAGTCTTGCTCAGACTGCAGTTTTACTGCTCCAAAAGTTACGGACAGTTTGCCGGTCAATACTAAAGCAAGCAAAGTCTTTCTAAACCTCTTACTTAGCATTAATTTCCTCTTGATCAAGCTTTTATCAGACCAAGACAGAAATAAAGAGTTTAACTTCTTAAGTTCAAAGGGGCAAGAAGTATTTCTTACCACCCTATGCTTGCTTCTACTTTTGCCCCTTTTTGTTTAGCCCTGTAGCTGCATCTTATCCTGGCCTGAACCATCCCTCCTTTCTCTGCCCCCATTCCCTTTTACAGCTACTCCTGCGTAAATCAGATTTCTCCTGAATAGCTTCTGTTAATCTGACAGCTCAGCAGGGACTAACCCCATCACTTCCTGCCTAAAGATAAGTATCTGCCATGGCACAAAAACCAAACAGAGAAGGAAGGGATGCTCTAGGTCAACAGCTATCTTTGTAGCATGGAGGGGGTGGGGGGGGAGAAAAAAAGCACCTCAAACAGTATCTTTACCACCAGAACAATAGCTCTGCAATATGCACAAGAGGTCAATCATGTCTACCTATCCCTTGGACAACATGAGAACTGCTGAATGTGGTGTGCAGTTTCTACTAAAAGCCAGTATGGATCTTCACTATTTATCTCTTTCAACTTTTTTCTCTTATTGACCATTATTACTGCATTTTACAATCTCAATAAGACATCCAACCAGCTGTCATTGCCTGAAAAGTGATAATCTTGAAAGGTTACATCCCTCATGTTTAGGGCCAATAAGCCAACACAAAAAATTTAGCCTAGTATATAACCTCTTCTGCCCTACACACATGTCCACTTCCAAGTCCAGCAGAAGAGGTTCATACCCTCATTTCTTCCTCAGCCTCCGACTCTTGATGCACTTTCCAGGAGGTCAGTTTACTGGCAGTAGAAGTAGGAGGTGCGAAGACGACAGGGCCTGTGGGTATTTCGGGGTGCGGCTTTATCCTATTAACCCCAACTGGCTTGTACCCCGTATCACATCAGAGATACCACACAGTCATCCTATTAACCCCAACTGGCTTGTACCCCATATCACAGAGATACCACACAGTGCGTGCTCACATTCAGTCTCTTAAAGTTGTCAGCCTGAGCGTATCAAGAGAAAACAGAAGGAAGCCCAGATTTATTATGTTCAAAAGATTACACCTTAAGGCACACCCAAGCCTGACACATGATTTGGGAATGGCAGGAGCAGATGCTGTAAAACACATTTAAAGAATAACACATAATTATGATAGCTCATAACACCTTTCCTTCAACTGACTGCATTTGCTGTAAATCCTCCCGCTTTTTCATTCCCTGGCAGGCAAAGGGAAGCCTTACCTTCCAGTGGAGTACCTGTGCAATTAGCTAGCCTCCACCCCAACAAGAAACCCGGGAGGTGATTGTGGATGTGTTTGCAGAAACACACACTGACTCCAGTCTCAAATGACAGAGCAGCAAGAGAAACCAACTGCTTAGGCCCACTGGGAGCACCTGGCTAGTCACTGGGTACCCAATGTTTCTGGGCTTGCTCCCTGACTTCAGTCTTTTCCTTTACACTCTGTTCTCACACTCAAGCCAATACTGAGCATCAGGCTGGCCTGGCCTAGAGAGACATGGGAGAAGCAAAACAGCAACAAACAGTTATATCCACAAACAGTGGTGGGTCTGCTGGTTTACAAGCAAATGCTGAAAATGATCAAGACATGCCATCACACATAGATGAGGTGTCACTGGTGGCAGCTGAGCTGAGGTTTACAGACTGAGGGACATCTAGTCCCCACCACAGCAGCCTCCAGTGGGCCCTGCCAGCCCACAGACACATCTTGAGGTCAGTTCTCAAAATGTGACGTTTGCAAACGTCACACACTGGGGAAGACAGTGCCAGCTTCAAGTTTGGTTTGAGAACTGTGGAATTCAATTCTTTGTTCTTATGTTAGCTGGTTTCAACCTCTCACTTTCTAAGGTCACGTCCTACAGGGAATAATCAGCATCTCCCACCACCAGAAAAGATGGTCAGTCTTGGGTTTCCTCTTGGCTGGTTGCAATTCCATGGAAGACCACTGTAAAATCATACCATGTAGAAAAATAGAGCCTCTGAGCTGGTCATCAGAGGTAACAACACTGGCTACAGAGGAAATGCACACTGTTACATCTTCTCAGTAGCAAGCTGATGATTTTGCTGACAGTTGAGCTGTACGTGACCATTTGAAGGAAACTGCAGGTCTGGTCTTGGGCTCAAATTCCTTCCCATTCCATTATTTGTCCAATAAACCACAAAATACAACCTAATGCAGCAGCCTCCCAGAGAAATCAGGTCATTTCTGCCTATGGATTCCTGTCTTTGCTACAGAAAAGGCTGCATTTCTTTAAACTTCTGCGTAACTATCATGCTGTTATGTTACCAATTGCAAATACAAAAATTCAGCACAGACCAGGTACTGGTTTACCATTGCATTAGCCTGGCTGGAAAGTTTAAATCATATTTTCATCTTGAAAAAAAAAACAAACAAGTGCCTTTGTTACTCAAAAACGGAGACATATCAACAATAGTCTCAAGTCTACGGAGAACCTGTTTAAGCACTTATTACCATCCTGCCCCTTTGAGATCTCTCATTTTAGAGTTGCATCAGTTTGGGGAAATGAAAGAGAAGGTTGAAATTCAACAGGACAGCCTCCTCCCTCTGTCATTCAGCCCACTGCAGCAGTAGTACAGCACTAGGAATGTGCTGCTTGGAGAAAAAAAATTAAAAAATCATGTCTGGTCTTAAAGGGAAAGATCTAAGCCAATCTCCTAGACTCAAGCACTTAGACTCTGGAAAACTTCATTCTTGGACCCCAGCTTTACAGCCTGGTCCTAGGTATGCATATAGTTTAACCAAGTCCATCTTATCCCTTGGGAAATGCTAACAACCATGAGGAGTTAACTGCCAGGAAACATTTTTCTAGATATACATCCTTCATTTTCCATTGCTCCATTTATTTTTAACTAACTCCTTGAGGTTATAGCCTTGATCTTGTCTGCTCCTTGAACAATCCTTTTCCTCTGTCTAGATACTAATGCCTTTCAGAGAGTCTGTAAATGGCTATTAAACATTTCACCATCTCCCGGATCAGATTAAGGCAAGGTTCTAGCTTTATCTGTTCAGAACCCGCTAAGGAGAAAAGCAGGGTAAAAGGCACCAAGGCTCTACGGAGAAGTGGAGCAACATGTTTAGTTTAAGGGGTCAAGACATGGGAATGGAGAGCAATGAACGCACTAGGAAGACCAGATTTGTGTAAGGCAGCACTACTTCTTGTGGGAAATTTTGCCTCACCAATTTCAATTAGAAGAAGCTAGGAAAGTAAATTTGTTTAGTAAGCTACAGGCCAAGAATCAAAGGAAAAAAAAAAAATCAGAAAGAAGGGCAGCAAACAAATGTCACAGTACACAGGCTATTACTACAAACAATTACAGAGAATTTTGTGTCTCTGAAGTGCTTCGCACACAGTAGTTCAGTAGGGCAAGCCCTACTTCTCAGTGGCTACAAAGGCTCTGCACACTGCAAGCATCTGAACATCAGTCAGTCATAACGCAGGCTCATAAATGAAGCATCCTTTATGACCCAGTACAGCACTTTTTTCCCCTCCCTTGCACTACATTAGGCAGGGTAACCTCAGGAAGTCGCCTATGCAACAGAAAATCATCTGCTTCCTCCCTTAACGTGTTCTCACATCAACTTCCATAGTCTTTACAGTTTCCCCTGCCTCTTCTGTCTGTGATGCATACTTCTCACTTTGGTTATCAAGAAATCCAAAGGAACACTGAAGCAAGCCTCATGACAACTGTAAAACAGATCAAAATTACCAAGCAGGAACCAGGAGCTAAACAATTTGACCTTAACAGTATTCATTTCAGAGGAGTGAGACAACTATGATGCAGACTCCCCAAAGCAACAGGTTAAGCAAATACTGGGTGTGATTTCTCAGCTGTTGGTTATATGTCAGTGTTGGAATTAACTTGCCTGACAAATGCCACATATACAACAGTGATCAAGTAAGGTCACAATAACATCTGACCCTCTTGGAGCAGCTAGTTGCTCCTCTAACCTCTTTGCTTACTGCACTATGCCCAACAGCTTTGGTCTCAGCCACTTGGATAATCAGCTGAGCTATATAAGCTACAGAGCTTCACATGAAAGCAGAATCTGGCCTCAGGCTTTTAAAATACACCTGCAGCTGACTGAACCCAAGACTCAAGCAATGAGCACTGTTGGAGCCTGCTTTCACCAAGGGAGGCTGGAACACGCAGAGAGATATGAGGCAAACTGAGATCCAACACACATTTCAGGAAAAATCCAGCAGGGTTACAATTGTGTAAATGTTGTTACAAGTTAACTAACACATGGCAAAACAACACAACAAAAACCTTCCTGTTTCAGCCCCTAGCACAAACATTCCTCTGGAGTTTGAGAAGGACCCTAAACCTCTCTGCACTAAAGAGGCACTTTGGCATCAGCACTGCAGAGCTGAGCCTTCACCAAACAGAATGAGGGATAGAGGGTTCTGAGTCAGGGGGACATCAGGGTGGTTGACACCTTGTCCAAGGCATGCATATCTGAGCAGGATGGGACTAGTTATGCCACTTCATTCTGCTGGTGGCAACTGCAGCATTAAAAACTTAAGAGCGGAGCTTTATGCATATGAACAAACATTTTTAATTGCTTCTAACCCCATCTGTACTATACTTTCTTCTATAAGGCCTTACCACCTTTTGGTTGCTTATAAGCATCTCAGTTCATTAAGTCTAAAGATTTAAAGTTTCAACCTCTGCATCATATGCAGAGACACTTTCCTACTGTGTTAACATAAAGGTGTTTTTTCAGCATGTTTTCTCACATCTACCTGGCTCAGAAGTGGCAGAACACCTCTCACATGAGACACTCTGGGAACAGCCAACAGGTGAATTATCCAGAAAATCTACATGGGACAGACAGATGTTTATATGGAAGAAGAGCTGCTGCTAATCACAGCGCTGAAAGCTATTAGTACAAGTCCATGTTTAATGGAACAATACGTTACAGTACAAAACATCCTACAATAAGATACCAAGGCCTGATCTGACCCAATTCCCAGAAGTTGTACCTTATTAGCAAGTGTTATTAACTTCAGCACAATTATCCACACAGACACGAGTATCCACAGGCAAGTCCTAATTCAGTAATCTCTACAACATGACTAAAGTTCTGGTACGTGGGTAGTCAGCATTATTTAGGATGACTCAGGTCACTAAATATAAGATACCCACTTTGTCTTATAGCTTTAGAGGTTTTTAAACCATATGTAAAGTGATCTCACCATGTGCTGCTTTCCATCTTATTGCTCAATCAGGTATTGCTGAACAGGAGTATTAAGTAATCTATTGTATAGTACACAGTATTCATAGTACTACACAGTACATAGAACTCCACTCTAATTCCAGCAGCAGTTTGCGATGTAATTCCTGGTACAGGCAATAAATTACTGTGTCCTGTACACTGTACATTTTAAGGGCTGCAAAGGATGCATTGCATAATCAATGACAAATGCTACAAAGTAAGTTACTTTGATTTTGAAACGGTCAGAGAAGCTTCTGACGTTGAGCACTCAAATGGCCACTACAGAACCATCCCTCTATCATTTACTTCCTTCTCTCTGTCAGTAGACAGTGACAGGTGTGATAAAACTGAGATACAGCGATGTGCAAAAGGAGAGAGGGGAGATGCATGCAAGTCTGAACTGGGTCCTCGTCAGTTAGTAGAGTTGTACTGATTTATACCAGCAAAGGTTTGAGCTTGTAGTTGTGCATAGAAAGTATTACTCAGAATATAACTCTCCCTAGATGAAGAATTCAGTTCTGGTGTTAAAGCCTTCCTGCCTTCAAGGAGGTCACAGTTTTAACCTTAAGAAGTCGGGGGGAGACAGGGAAAAGATGCATGGGCCATAATTCTTCCTATTTCAGCTGCCTTTTTTCGGTCTTTGAAAGTGTCTCATATCTCATTCCTCCTCAGCTGAATCCTTGTGCTGAGGGAGAAGAGATAAATCAGCATTCCTGTGCTTCAGGCACATGAAAGCTTTACCATTGTGGCTATTCTGTGGATATTAGTCTGAAACATCTTCCTTTACCCAAAGCCAGCAAGTGCAACAATTTAAGGAAGATCCCAGAAGAATTCACTATGAAAACAGATCACTTGAAAGAGAATTATACCTTCTGATGCATGCTGAAGTTCTGCATAAACTTGTCTGCTTGCCCTAGCTCTAAGGGAAATCCTTTGCTCTGAGCAGAGTGCCAGCACCATGAGGATTCCCAACCCTCATCCAGCCACAGAGCTGTTATTCCTTAGCTGACTCAGATTCAGCAAGGAGACCTAAGCAGAATAGAACACATTGTTCTTGTCACCAATCTACTCTTTGTAGCAGAGCAGGAAGTTCTTTAGCAAAGTGAAATTAGCAGAAATCCCTGCGTAAGTTCCCATCAGTTGTGCCAAGTAGGAAGTAGGTAGCATATACACATCTCCCTTGGGAGACAGCAAGGATACAAGCCCACTCAGTAGAGACTTTGTCTCTCAGTTGGTGTCTGTCACCTTTAAGGTGGGACCAGTCTGGGTTGAATCTACTCCTGCATTCAAGTCTCATAACTCTTCGGCTAACAATCTGTCCCTTGCAGTAGGCTACAACACAGAATAAACTGCTAGTAAAAAAAAAAAAGCAGAGTTCTCAAACAGAAGGCTGGAGTCATTGGTGCTGCCAAACTCGGAGGTGCTTTCCTCAATACTCTAGACTCTACTACAAGAATTTGCTTTATTTCCCCTTTGTATGTAATAAAACATCCTAAATTTTCAGAATGAGGTAAAGTACCACCACTCCAGATGCCACTAAGTTCTGCACTTTCATGAACTGCCTTTGCTGCTGAGGACAGGCTTGCCCTTCATGCCTGATACATCCCCTCCCCCCCTCGATAGACTTTATTAGCCTGGTTCATTTCAATAATCAGATTTACACTGAAGCCCCTACAAACTGTCACATTGGCACAACCCAGCAAGAGAGAGCTATGCGAGATGAGCAGGCATTACTGGGACTAGCTTTGCCAACCAAAAACGTATTCCTACAATATCTCTCAGGTGAACTGAACAGCTACAGCCTATTGAGCTCCGTGCAGAAATCCCACCTCCCACCCAAGACAATACAGTTCTCACAAACACAGGTTAAATTACATTCCAAGTTGTATGTGGTCATTTTGCTTCTGAAGAATAAACATCATACAATGTATTCCCCTCCTATCTCCATGTGAAATTTGCTCCTACACTAAACCCAGCTCAAAATCATCTGTCATTCAAAACAGGCCGAGACTTCTAAGCACTGCAAAGACTTCAGTAGCAAGTAGCAATACAAAGGGTTGCACCTTATGAATTAGGATTTAACTCAATTAACAATTCTCTGTAGACATACTAGAAATACCACAGATAAAAGCCAAGGAGAGAGACAGTTTTGGGAAGGTCTTGCTGGACTTTGCTACTATTAATGGGAAGTTTCCTCATTTTATTTAGGGGGAAAAAGCAGCAAGAGACAAGCTATTTGATTACATGCATAAGGTGACTGGAAAGAACGGGTGCACTGGAAGGCAGACCATGGTGGGAGGTACTTCACCTGCAGATCTGTACACAGGAATTCAAACAAGATATGTGCTAGCTGCAATGGTGTAGACCACAGCACACAGATGACAGTCTGTGCTATCCCCTTACTGATCTATGATCAACTTTCTTGGACTACCTTGTCATGCTGGTGTTGCTGTCTTGCACTACACATAGCCCAAGTAAATTAATGTAGGTATCTGATGAGTCCTTCTCCCAGTGGCATATCCAGAAGGAACCAGAAGATTTCATCTCCAGCGGTACAACAGGGACAGATCAAGGGCAACTCCTACCAGCTCTCTCCCTGCTTTAAAAGAAACCATTACTCTTACTTGTCCCAGCCATCTAAGCGCATGTCATTTATGTGCAATAGTCCTATGTTTTAGAGACATGCACATGAAGGGCAGGGTACAGCATGCATGTAGGTTAAGGGCTACAAGGAAAGCAGGCTGAAAAAAAACCCCAAACACCCCACACCAATCATCACCCAGTCCACGCTTTTGTGAAGATCTTTGTTATTTGAAAGTAGCTGATAAACCTTTTGAACAAATCGGTTTTAGCCTGAGGAGATCACTGACTGCTGCCCTTTACTTGTGGGTGGATGGTATTATTTCTTCTCCACAGCTGACTGACAATGGTTTTTTTGAAAAATTAATTACAAAACAGGAGAATTGCAAATACTTGTCTGAGCACAAATTGCTTTATTTGCCTGAGAGAGAAGGTGCTTATAGGAAGAGCAATCACTCCTGTACAGGGATCCTCAGAAACAATACATATTGACAAACACAGCTGAGTAGCTGAGTCCCCACAGCAGCTCATGAGTGAACGTGAGCACAACCAGTTCACTGGCCTCCAGTGAGATTAATTGAGCACTTTCTCAGTGCTTATCTCCACCCAGAAGCTGGCATTCTCAGGCCTGCAGTAAGTGATCCACCACCAGCCATCTGTCTTGCTGTCATCCCCATTAAATTAAGCATGTTTTATTTCTTACCTTTTACCTTGCCTTTATGTGTCACTGGAAAACAGAAGTATACTGTTTGGGAAAATTACTCCTCTACACACTTTGAAGACTTGTGGTTGGACATAACACATCAAAAGGAAAGCAGATCCAAAGGTCAGTGCTCCTACAAGTACTCCCTTCCATCACCTCAGGAGTTGTAATTTGGCAATGCATGCTGGACTTTTATGTTGGCATCTTTCACAGTCCTGCATAGGGTCCCCTGACCCTCTCCTGCAACAGCTCCCCAGCTGTGGAGACACACGCCACATGCTTTCATTGCCAAGATCTTGTGCAATTTACTTGCAACTCTTTAAGGCAGACTCTGCTGCCTGTTCTGGGCTCTGACTGGACAGGAAGGGAAAGTGAATGCTCCCATTTTAGCTTCAGATTATTTTAAACACATGATGTCAGATGCTCTGCAGCTGGAAGGGACTCTGGCTGCTTCTGCAGCACAAGTGCACACAAGCAGTAACTTCAGGAGATTGGGAGAAGAGCTCAGCACATGTACTTGCCCAGACAGGCGATCCTGCTGCATCCTGAACAGCAGTGACACAATGTTGGCTCCGAATTAGGTGTCTCCTACCTCTAGGTCACAGGTTTCTGCCACAAACAGGGTATGTTAAAAACCCCACAGGAAACAATTTAACACGAAAGTTCCCACCCTTCTTGGTATCTGTGTCCTTGTCCTCAGTGCTAGTGCCTGGGATTGCCACAGCATAATGACACTTTCTGCCAGGATCCAAGAAGGAGCAATGGATGCTTCTGGTGCAGGGAACCATACTGCCTCTCTTCTGTGAGCTGCTATAGCTTGGTCTGAACTGGATCTAAATCCCCAGGTTTGGGGAAAGAAATATTTGCAAGCAAATCTAAGCATCACAGTCACTTGCCTTGCCCAGAGTGGTCTGGGCTAACTTTGGCACCTTTTTGACTGCCAGAGAGAGTGCTGAACTTTGCAATGTAAGTCTGTCTTCAAGTCTCCAGAGCATCAATGCCTTCCATAGGCACTTACTTCCTCTAAAATCCAAGATAGCACAATTTGTCCAGTATCACTGGAAGCAAGCAGCAAACAAATCCATTCAGACACCAAAGAGTTATATCATATTCTATCAAACAAGTGTCACGCTTCAGCATGCCACTGCATTAAAGAGGATTTCCCACAGCTTGAGGATACCATCACTTTAAATCTATAATCACCTCTCTACTTGTTAGTCAGCACAGAGTACAGTTAGTCTCAAGAAACCTTACTTGACACAGGACAAGGTCAGAGATGAAAGCAGGCACAGGAATTGCTGGAAACAAGCATTTCTGAAAAAGGCTTGGATACTACTACTGAAAAGGTGCCCACTGGCAACAAGCACTAATGAGAAGATAGATCTTCATGGGATATGGTCTGATCTCTACCACACGCTCCTAACTCAGGAACTGTGATAATTGTTCCCCATTGCCTACAGAGATAACAAGGCACATCCACAAGGTGTCATTTCATCAAAGGTCTTGGTACAGGCTGAATCACCCTCACCCTGCAGATGCACAGTTAGCCCTCACCAAGTCATCAAGGAAGACCCGATGAGCAACAGATACCCAATTCCTGTATCTAGCAGTGGTGATTGTCATCCTTGCAACAGTAGTAACGCAGACTTCAGTCACCTGGAAACTGCAGAAATCAAAGGAAAGAACGAGAACACACAAAAATAAAACAAAACATTCACTTTTTAATTTTCTGGCTTTTTTGAGGTATGACTCTTGCTGTGATTTATGACTCCATATGCCACAGGTGTTTTTTTTAAAAAAAAGAAGTAACACAACAAAGGGCACTAAAAAAACCAGGGCACTATCAGTACAACCCTATGTACCTCCCAGTCTACAAAACTGCACTGAAAGCCAGTCTTCCACCCCAGATCTTTAAGCTTTCCTTCAGTTGTTTCTACAGCTCTAGAAACATTTTGAGGTGTACACCCTGAGCACACAGTTTCTTTACACCCATGAAATCCATTTGTCATCTACACAAAAGAGTCATGTACATATTTTTCAAAACTTCTCACACTGCAGAATGACACTGGCTCCAGGCCTTCATAAAATTCCTTCAGACGGAACTTGGGGGGCCCCTCTATTAGCCATCCAATGTGTCCCCAACAGACCCACTATTTTTCTGACACTGAAGATCTGCACCCATAAATCCCTCACGCATCAAGAGATACTTGGATAAGACCCTGTAAGACAGAGACAATTACCTTGTCCAATTATAAACTGACCTCATCCCTTGTCAAAAGCAACTATCACAACCTAAGAGTTTAAACATTTCTGTTGTTCTTTTTCTTCCTTGCAAAAGGACTCCCAAGTAGATAAAGCAAAGTGAACGCATTTCAAGAGCAAATTCAAAGCACATACACATCAGAGGGTTAAAAGTGAAAAGCATACACTCTCTGGGAAATTCTGCTTCTGTTCTCTCAGGCCCCAGTTCCACAAACACACATGCCTGTGCTTAATTTTAGTACAGAAACCAGCAGGCTTCTGTAGCACACTCACGGAAACTAGGATAAGGACAGTCCCATCTGCAGAATCAGGGCCCAAGGCTGTGGCCTCTCACTGGAGCGTAGGCTGGGAAGCATCTCCCTCCACAAGATAAAAGTCAGCAGAATAAGGTCACACAATTGGAGTAGAAACTGCAGAAATAAAAACCTGTTGGTAAAGGGCAATGCCACAGTGGGTGGATCTGCAAGACCAGTTTAATTTGGTTCTCTACTTCAGGGAAAAAAAACTGCAGTCTGAAGAGCTTTCTATTTCTACATGTGTCCACCTGGGGCACTTAAACAAACATTGGTATAAAATAGGACCTATTACAGAAAAAAACCAAAGAGTTAAGACCCTAATCACACAAACAGGAATTAGGGAAGGACAAGTATTCAGATGGAGAATACAAGCCTAGAGGATTCCTAATCTCAGCTCAGGTATTAGAGCAGCAACTTTAAACGACTGCTGTGTCCACCTTCTCACAGTTGTCAGGCTGAAATCTATTCAACTGCATCTTGCCAGAAGCAGCCTTGCAAAAAGACTGTTTATACGATCTGGGAAGCATCTGCTCAGCAATTAATAGTATGGGATTCATTTAGCAATATCTCCTTCCTCCATCCACTCAGCCTGGACTAAGCTTTGATCACCCCATAGTCTATTCATCCTTAAAAGTAATCAGGATGCAAACAAGTATTCAGAGAGGATCAAGGATCTACACCTTCCTTTATATGAATCATTACAACAGGGACTCACCATGTTAAAGTGAGCCCCAGTAAAAATACTTTCGTGATATGTACCTTCCAAGAACATCAATAAAACAGTTGACTGCAACGTACTAGCCTACTAGGCTTTTGAAATGCATCAGTCTCACCTCAAGTGCCTGGCGCTATGATATGTCAAGCGTCATTAGTAGGCTAATTTGGGGAGTCCATTGAACTGCTATTGCCTGATTGCTCCCTTCCCAGACAGCACGACTTACACAGCAGGATTTTTTGCAGCTTCATCACAACTTAAAAGTTTCATATCACAAGCTATTATCTACACAACATTTTAGACAGTTTCACAATTTAAGTTTTATTGCTAGTTTTCCAGAAAATTGGCATAACATGTTGACAGACAGGTTTATTTGGCATTTAAAGACCCTTGCTTCTCATTGATCAGATTTAGGAATTCGGTCTGTTCCAGTTACCAGCTTATTTTACTAGTTTCCCATATTGATATAGAGATCAAGGATCTCAATCATGAGCAGTCCTGCTGAGCAGAAGCTGCACAAATGCAGAACACAGAGACATCTCATACTTTGAAATGGATTTTTTAGACATCTGACAACAAGATCTTTCTCCCTCACAATAAGCACATGGAGCAGCATAAAGAGAGATAGCCTGCAGAAATTAAGACCTCCCACTAAACTCCCCATAGGAAGGACTGAATATATCAGTAAGCAGGCCCAGATCTGAAACAGGCATTCAGACACCTCTAAAAAAAGGATGCTTCAGTGCATTTTCTCCTCCCATCATTTAAAATCACCCATGCAAATACATACAGACACAGAGCAAACATGGATGTCACTTATCATATTCCCACCAGTGTCCGGTTAATTTTTTTAATGCATCCATTTTTTTGCTCATAAAACCAAGCACAAAAAAAAATCTGTGAGTTTCAATCTTCCCTTTTGGGTGATGTTACTGGTATTATTTCTACACACACGAACACTCCTAACAACTCTGTAGTTCCTTGTCATTCCCAAAAAAGCTCAGAAAATGCTGACTAATCCTGGTTTTTGAGGACAAGAATAAGTGATCATGCAGAGAGCAGTGAGACATAACCTGGTCAAAGTATGAAATTGCAATGCCAGGAAAACAGAACTCATGTACATGCCTATAGACAGGGCTGTACACATGCCCTGGCATGCCAGTTCTTACTCACTGTCACATATACACACTATTTCTGCATCAGCTATTGCTGTGGACCTCAGATCTAAAGAGCTGTAGAGGCCATTAGATGCCTAATCACCTATGATTAATCCAAATGGAGCTTTCCCATTCACAGGAACACTCCCTGCTTCTGAACAAGAAAAGCATAGTGTTCTCAATTGTGTCTCAACATGCTCTATAAAGTGTGATGAAAGAAGACAAGAAATTTATCCTGGAGAAAGACAACAGGGTACTGGTGTTTTAATAAACTTGTATATTCAGTTCTTTATGAGTGCAGCCTCCTATTACCTGTGGCGAGCCAAAACTGCTAACCAAGATACACCTCTGGGATAGTCTCTTTAGAGGTGTCAGAGCCCACACTAACAGGCGAAACATGCTAGGGTTTAACTTTTCTTTGTCCCTCTCAGTCCCATCTGCTATTTCCTTAAAGTAAGACCTCAGTTTCAACAACACACACCAGTCACACATAGAAAGATACCTTCTAGCAGGTTTGTAGCTGCATCTGCTTTTCCTTGCAGAAGCCTTTCATATTTTAGAAACGGTAAGTCATGCACTTGGAAGCCCATTCTCACCTGTGCACTACAGCAGACAAAAGCTAAGTAGGTTTCTCTGCACTAGACTCTAGCTTCAGGGTAAGCATAGGTAGAACTATTTCCCATGAACAGTCTTTCTTACCCAAGGAAGAAGGTGGATGCAAGGTAATGATTTTTAAAAAACATGTATTTTTCCAGACAATTCACTTCTACAGCACCCAAAATTGTGCGCTGGAAAAGTACATTACATCTTATAGACAGGAGCAAACACTTAGGGTGGGGAGAGGGAGCAGGACGGGGGACACACATGGGGATGATACACACACATGAAAAAAAACACCAAAACACACACACCCCTGGCTTTATTAAAGCTCTCATACTGAGACACCCAAAATCATCAGTTCTAAATAGAAGTCACACCCAGATTCCTTAGTTGACACTCCAAGCTCTTAACAAGTTCACTTGTGGTCTTGGCCACTCTCTGCCTCAGTTTCCCCAGTTACACAATCATGAGTTTAATTCTTATTTGCTAACACTGATGGAACATGGATAACAGTGGTTTTGGGGACCTGTTTTCTTGTTTTAATCTGACACACTGCCCATGATTTACTACTTGGTTTCATGCAAAAGCTCTGACTTTTTTTTTTTAAAACATAATTCCAGGAGTCTCAACCTTGGGTTAGGACATCCAGTTTCACCTGAAAATGCCCAGAAATTCTCTTCCCACCCTGAAATTTCATACAGAAGAACCACACCAGCTGTATCTGCCAAGTTCTGCTTCTATGACCACAAACTCAAAGTCAAATGTAGAGAGATGCATAAACCCAACATGGAGAAACAAATGAAGCTCCAGGACCATGCCTAGGCATTAGGAAACACACACACATTGAAGCTAGACCTTTCTCTTGACATCAGTTATGTTAGCCGACTTTTCAATACTTCAGCTCCAGCCAAACAAAGCAAATGCACCACTCTAAATAAAATGAGTTGTTGCAACAATAAAGAGGCACTAGAAGTTTCCAGGCATGTGGAGACAAACAGGAAACTAAGATAGGTAAAACAAGTATGCCAAAAGAAAACAACCAACCGTCACAGAAACATATGCCAGGAGCTCCAAATACAGATGGCCCAATTCAGTTCTCCAAATACACCAAGAGAGTGAAGCAAGCATATGCTTCCACACACATGCTGTGACCAATTTTTGCACCAGCAGGCCAACACTATGCAAATAAATAAACCCAAAAGGCATGCAGAGCCTTACCTACTGCCACGGGCACTTCCTCACAACAGCCTGCGGGCTCCACCTGGACAGAGCTCTCTTGCGGTGCCTTTGGGGATAAGGAGGCAAGGCCAGTGCTTCACTTCTCCCACCTCCAGAGCAGCCAGACTGCTTGTTCCTACAGTAAATACAATTTAACACAGCTGCTCTTAACACACCCACCTGCAAACTGAGCCCACACACCACCGCTAACCAGAGGACATACAATCCTCCAGCTACCCTCAAGCCTCATCAGCTAAAATGGCTTCCCTGGTCACATGGGGCACTTTCAGCCAATCACAGTCCCTGCCTGGTGGCATCATTCAGGGAGCCCTCAGCTGTGCTGAGGGAAGAGGAAAAATGAGAAGTTGCTAGAACATAGCCACCTTCCTCCCAGTGTTTCACCCGAGGCTGTTAATTAACTCCCCACTGAGAAAAGCACATTGGTCCCTCATGGCTTTTTACAAGCAGGCTCTGGAGTCTGTGGAGAAATGAGAGCCCTCCCCAGGGATGACACTGGGATGGTCAGAAATTCAGAAACCCCTTTCTCCTCCTGGTAGTCTGCAATGTGCCTTGGAATCTATTTTCAAATTAGCAGGGTATTTCAGAAATCACAGGGCTTGTACTTTTGCAGTACACAAGAAGCCATGGGCTACCGTAAAATAGCCACCAGCTGAGGCATAACATCAGTTTGAAAACCATGAGGTGATACGAGGCTGGAGTTGAACAGTGTCAGGACTCCAGTTCATGTTCTTCAGGGGTAAAAACCATTCTGAAGCTTGGACATGGTTAGTGCAGGTTTTATAATGTGACTGCGCATCCATGAGTCACTGCATATTTTACATCCTGCAGGTGCCATGGCCAAGCTGGCAAACCATCCTGTTACCTCTCCTTTTTATTCACATCCATCATTTCTGTGAGTATGAAGACAAAAGAAAACTTTTTCACAAAGTGACATTAACCTGTCTTCTCAAACAAACCAAAGAAAAGATGTGGTTAGAACCGTTTTCCTGATGCATCAGAACCGTCATCCAGTTTCATGGAAAGGACCGTGGAGTTCACAGAAGATTTTGACCTAATTGATTTCTCAGGAAGAAGCCTTGGTGTTCATCTGCTGTAAAGTCTATCCTCTATAAAAAAAGGGAGCCACGAGACTGATAATTAATTAATTTCTCTCACACATCACTCCTTTAAAGCACCAAACCACTGCCCTACGTTGATACAGTGTATTCAGTTTTCTTCACTGTTCCCAGCTTGTCCTTAGAGCTGATAAAGTTACTTGATAGTAAAATTCATCAATACAGCACACACAAGCTCCCGACTGGCTGCCAGATGGCAAGAAAGCCATGTGATTTCTATTAACTTTATTGGATTTGAACCTGGGAGTTGAAGAACCCCATATCTCACAGTGAGTCCTTCGCTGAGTCCTTTCCGTGCTGCTCTCCTTTCTTTGAAGATTCAGATTTCATTCAGACAATGAGACACCTGTCTAGCCAAATACCACTTCCAGCCCTAGCTAAACTAAATCCAGCTCTGTACAAGAACGATGAACACAAACTCAACTATGTGACAAAATACAGCATCTGAGCAGACAAGTGGAGGTGATCTCTCCTACGACAAGTATAGCCAAGCCGCCCGCACTGCAATTATATTTACGCACCAGCACTATCTTCCAGAGAAAGCACTTTAAATATAGTAATGATTTTAGATTCACAGCTAAGTGTAACTGCTCACACCACTTTGCAGATTAAAAGCCCCGAGGCAAAAGTATGCCAAGCAACACAGAACTATGGCAAAGCTTGCAACAAAATCCACCCTCTCTGCTTTACAATGTTAAGCTGTAACTAGAAACACAATATTCCTTTATATTAACACCTCCTCTGCCCGGTGTCATTGAGAATATGAGATAAAAATTGCAGTAACATAACTGGAATGGAAATTACTTGGTAGTCCTTGATAAGATTGTCTTCATTGCAAGGTGATACTGCTTGCTTAGTTTCCAGCTGACACACACACAACTGGCAATAGCTTTGTGGTCTTGCATGAGGCCTGAAAGGGATGCATTCCCACTTTTTCCGTTGAACATCGAATGTCATGCATTGATTTTCTACTCAGCCCAGAGATGTCCTTCACGACCAGGGGCCTCAGGCAGTTGGCCTGAGAGCTCACCCTAGAAGTGGAGATTTTGACAGGAAAATTCTGTTAGATGTTACACTATAACTTTGTTTGAAGGGTGTGGAGGAAATGCTGTCCAACCTGTTAACTGAGTAAAAGGTCCTTTGAACTGTAGTTACCTGTTGGCACAGAGTTCAGTTAGGCAATCTTAATTGTTTGCATTTGATTATACTTATAAAGAAAATGTGAAGCTGTGTCACTCTGAACTAAGATATTTTCAAAAAGATGTGGATAAACAGCTCAGGAACACACTGCGGGAACACCTAGAGGTCTCTGCCAGGGAAAAAACAGATGAGAAAGACCTCAGGACAACCCTTTACATTCATTCATCTAGTTGTTCATCCATCCATACTGCCACCATCCTCCTCTTCCATGACAGTGATTTTTGATAGAGCACAAAGAAGGAAAGTCTTGAATGGAAAAAACACAAAATCAGTGTCTGCATATGGCGGCTAGTCCTCATATTTGGACTAGATTCTCCCACAGCATCTACATTTTGGGATAGTGAAGATTCACGTTACACATGGACCAGATCTGGACCCACATGCATATGTGCAAAGAGTCATAGCAATGGGCAGTTATCAAGGGGTTTTATGGACTGGTGGTAGCATAGAAACACACACCAGAGATCACAAAGGATTCTGGTTACCCAATATACAGGCATTACACACTCCCTGTGACCAGGCTTTCAAAGGTGTGCTATGTGGGTATTATGTGCTATGGGGGTGTTGATAATGGAGAGACTACCAGAGATATGGAAAGGCAGCTAGCTTGGTTCACAGAGGAAGCACTGTGACTGTATTGTAGAGGAAAAATACAGTGATGACTAAGGGAGGGAAGACAGAAAAGGAAGAAGATATTTAATATCAAGTGCTCCAATGCATATCCTGATTTTTAGCATCAGCCCTTTTGGGTCAACCCACATGTATATGGAACAATTCCTGGGTGGTGAGAGAGAAAATAAATGTAGTTCTGTAGGCTCTATGCCAGAATATTCATGAGAACTGTAGACGATTTATAGCTTACCAAAGACACTGAGATCAGTGCTTGGACCACATTGGCTATTTTTCTATGACAAGGCACGGGTCTATGTAACACAGAGGGATTAGGGCCTATCCATCCATCAGAGTCACTCATGGGACACCAGGCTTCTGATGCCAGGGGAAAAAACCTCCCATTTGCTGCCTCCTGGCTCTGCCCCATGAGATGCAGTGTGTCATGTACACCACTAGTGTTTCAGCCTCTTTGTTTGCTTACAAAGCAGATGTTTGACAGGCACAGAGATAATTCCTTCAAGATCTGTAACAGCTGTGGCCAGCATTCAGATAAGAGGCCCTATATTTCTACAGCCACCCAGCCAAGGCCTTATGCAACTTGGTTAAGTTGCCCTTTGAGACACTGCCTTGCCAGATCGAGTAAGTGGCAGACACCTCTCTATGGGAGAAGAAAATAAGTCTTTTGTTAGACTTCAATTTGCTTTTCCTTTGGGCTCAAATTTTGAAACACTTTATTTTTCCCTCTATATTGTTTTTGGGAGGTTTTCATAATGTGGAGTCTTCATGCATCCAAATGGGCTGCTCCTGCCTCTGCCAGCCTTCACTACTTTGGTGTGGAGGCAGGTTAGCTCAATCCCTGTAGGAATGCAGAGCTTTCATATAATTGCAGAATGGTTTGGTTGGAAGCGACCTTAAAGATCATCTAGTTCCACCCCCCTTGCCATGGGCAGGGACACCTTCCACTAGATCAGGTTGCTCAAAGCCCCATCCAACCTGGCCTTGAACACTTACAGGGATGGGGCATCCGCAACTTCTCTGGGCAACCTGTGCCAGTGCCTCACCACCCTCATGGGGAAGAATTTCTTCTTAATATCTAAAAGAAAATAATAATCTAAATCTTCCCTCTTCCAGTTTAAAGCCATTGCCCCGTGTCCTGTCACTCCATGCCCTTGTAAAAAGTCCCTCCCCAGCTTTCTTGTAGGCCCCTTTTAGGTACTGAAAGGCTGCTCTAAGATCTGCCCAGAGCCTGCTCTTCTCCAGGCTGAACAACCCCAACTCCCTCAACCTGTCTTCATAGGATACCTTTCTTGAGGTCCATGGTGTTGAGTGGCTATTTTCATAACCCTAGACGTCTTCCTGTCTGCCTGACACTGTTTGTTCTGTGCAGGGCACAGTGTACAGCCGACATGGAATTTAAAGGATTCTCTTTCTGGATCTAAAATATCGTTCTGCCACCATTCATTAAGGAAGAGAGAAGAGAAACTAGGCTGAACTCAGCAGAATCCCTTGCACACCTCTCAACAAG
>NW_009606279.1:0-9305 GCF_000690535.1 Cariama cristata | reverse complement strand
CGTCTCAAGACATTTTTGCACACAAAATGGGAAATGTGGGGAGGTATAATACAGAAGTACTCATACTGTGTGGACACAAGCCATCTGCAGTAGCCTAACACTGACCTGGTATTGTACCCACTTAAAAAAAGCAAACCCAGTATCAGAAATTAGTGCCTTGATCTCAACACCACCAAGTGCTGCAGATTCAGCTTTTGCTGGCCTAAATATTTTTTTTGCTATAGTCCATATCTATAGTGTCATCACAACTTCTTGGTTCACTGAAATCCAGGCTTGGTACACCTGGCTCAGATTTTAAACACAGACCCTCTGTACCCCTGTACACAAAATATCAGGCAACAGAAAATCTACTTGGCACATTTCACATGTGGTTTTGGAATACTAGAAGTAATAGAATATGTGCAGATGACGTGGAAGAGCTGACACCAAAGCAGCCAGCACTAATCCACTGATCTTTAAATTAGGAAGGCTTTTGAAAAAATGCAAGTAGAAGAAAAAAGTTTCATATTCTCAGTGAGGAGCTGAGAATAAAACTGAGCTTCATCAGTCCAGACATGAATTTCCTCAGGGCTGATTACTCTGGGAGTGGCCATCACAAAGGCAGATCTAGGAAACAGAACAAACATGAGTGGAGTTCAAAACAACAGCACATGATCACTCTTTGCAAAACAGGAGCCATAAAAAGTCAAAGGAACTGTTAAAACTTCACCCTTCTATTGCACCTCTCTTTGGAGGACTTCAATGCGCTTCACCAAAGACGTGTCAGCTTGTGATGCCTTTACTCATGCACCTTGCTATATACGTGACCTCATTTGATTTTATGGTTCAAAACAGTATCTTAAGTACAAAGGGATCAGACTCTTGCCCTAGCCAATGCAGTGTCAGTCATTTTAGGTTTGTTTTTTATTGATTAAAATGTTGAGTCAGAAATTACTGTCACTTTCTCTTGTCATTAGTCTTTAAATTCAGAGTCCAGTGTAACATCAGTTACAAATATGAAAGTCTGATGATCAAGATACTGGTCAAGGAAAAATGGAAAACTACCTGAAGTGTTAAGCATAGCTCTCAGTGGTTGGTGGACTGCATAAGCAACTTCATTTACTGCATTAAAAGATATGAACGGCTTTGGCCTACTCTTAAACTTGATTTTTCAGATTCAGATAGGGGATCACCTTAGCTCCCCCTTGCATTCATGTGAAAGGTCACTGAAGACAATCACAAAGGTATGGGTAAGCTGAATCAGGAGCCTGTTCTGTGCTACATTTTGCCCTTGCTAAAAGAAAGGTCACCCACAATGGCAATTCTGCAGTGGGTAAAATTTAATGAACATCATAGCGTGGCATATTCCTATTGTTGTTATAGTGATCCTAGTAAAATGTTCACAAGGCTTCTCCTGGCTGTAGCTGTCATTAACAAGGATTTCCTCTTGCGAAATATTGTGGTTCAGTTAAATGATAATTCCACTAAGGAACAGTGTCCATATAGCAAAGGTATGCATGACATGATCCTGCAGATGGTCAACATTTAAAAGGAGTAAAAATGTATTAGATGTTTTTATAGCCATTTCACAATAGTGAGAAATGAAATTAGATTAGATGGGATTGGATTAGATTAGACTAGATTATTTTTGTTCTGGCCTATATTCTGGGGGATTTCTGGGAGTTTGAAATCACATTGTGAATCCATTCTTCCAAATGGAAAGAGCTAGAGCAGAATTTCCTAGAGCTTTTCTGCTGTTTTCCTCAACGCCCAAGTGCAAATTGTGTTGATTCTTCCCCTTTGGCCCCTTCATCTGAATTTGCTTAAGGGACTGTTTTGGGAAAGTCCTTCTGAGCTCTGGCCAGGCTCATTGAGGTAGGGACTGTCTGCGTGTCCCTTGTCCATACATCACCTTCACAGCCCAAGACAAGGGCTTCTTTGCTCTGCCATAATCCAGCCATCACCAAATACTCACTAGACTCTTTCTGACTTTATGTCATGTTCAGGTGCTGGAGTGCTCACTAATACCAGAGATGCTTCAGTAGGTTGCTGTGGGAATCAGACCCAATTAAACACAGCACCTTCATGTTTCAGCCACTAGACCACACCTTAAGCCAAAGAAAGCAGCTGAAATCCTGAGTGTTGGGGAACTGGGTCCTCTCATTTATCTATGGCACAGAGCAGCTAAAACCATAGCTGTCCAAGAAGATGAGGAAGAATGCTTTGAAGCACCAGTGCAGCCATGGGAGCTGTTTCACAGCAAATATCTTCATTGAAGTGTTGCTCATTAATCAAGTATTTCCATTTCTGGTGGTTCTCATTACTTGGTTTTTACCTTACAGATGTTCTTCAGAATGGTTAAGTTCTTCCCTTCCCCCATACAATTGCTCAATGTGGTCACAATTTTACGACAAACGGTAATAGACAAGGGCAGAACTTGGACTGCCGTGCCACAATTTTGCATTTGCAACTTTTCTGCAAGCAGATTTCTTTGGTTTAACCCTCAGGTCAAACATCTAGCTGATATATATAGAAATGACTTTCCGTGGAACCAACTAAAATGAATCCATGTCCAGTGAGAGAATTATTGTTTGTCACTGATTGCACTCAGAGTTGCAACACAGGGGAGAGTGGTTTTCTGCTTTTTTGCTTTTTTCCCCCCTTGTCGCCTTTGGAAATTTCACAACTTTCAGTTAGCCAGACTCTGAGTCTGAGTTGAGGATCTTGCAACACCGGTTTATCAATGCCACTGAAAAACAAATCTGTACAGCGTCATAACTTTCATTGATCCGCCAGGTTGGATCCAAGCTGATAGCAGCTCAGATGAGATCTCAGGAAAATAAAAGTCATACTTGTTGATTCAAACCGACATGGAATTATAGCCTGGCAGCACATAAGCCTTCTAGTTAGCAAGCAGACCACACGGCCCAAGACTTCACTTAGTACAAACAGTACATTAAGACAGGCACCTTCTGGGTAGGGCTTTTCTGGTCCAGGACTTTCTCTTCAAAGTAACACTTCTATTCACAGTAACCAAGAGTCCAGTGGCCAGATGACTGCATGCCCTAACCAGAGCATACCTCTGCTGATATCAATCAGTACTGCCTGATTGATACAAGGGACTTGAACCTGGGGAACAATTGCCTGATGTTGTCACATGGGCAAGGGAGAACATGTAGAAATGCTACATACTACAGTATACTATTACGTGTATTTAAAACAAACACAAAAATATATCTCACACTGAGCCTCATGGACCCATGAATCTGGTTGCTGCACGATGTTATGAGTCCAACGGCATAACTATGTTCAAAAAGAGCATCAGCTCACAGCTGGTCTTTGATATTAACCTGAATATCCACAGGGAACTTCTGGCTTAGAAGATCCCCAAGCTGCTGCTGGCTGTAACTGGAAGGACAGACTAGCTATATCCATTTCTTTTTCTCTTTCTGCAATTAACCGCCACTGGCCACTATCAGTGAGAGGAGCTAAGGCCCTGATCTCAGGCAGTATGGCTAATTTTAAGTTACAGTCTAGACTTCAGCCAATGAATCAGAATTTCCTAAAATTACTGAACTTCCATACCAGGTGCTTTAGGTATTTACCATGCTGCAGCAACAAGTTTTCTTTTCATAACATAGCAACATGTGCCAGATTTTATAGGCACCTGTGTTTTATAGTTAGTGTGCCTCAGGAATGAAGACTGTGCAGATATTACTGATTTTCCTTATTACTTCTCCAAATTTTGGATTTGCTCCATAATCCAACATTGATTTGCGTCGGAATAGTCAATGGAGTCTAGAGTACCTACTGCTCTCACTTCATGGCGATAGAGCTGTAGTGTGTTCACTGCATATTTATTGATATGTTTCCCTCTTGCAACTTCACCAACAACCTTTGCAATACTGACACAGCACAACAGGACTTTGTGTGCGTGGCCTGTATAGATGTGTGAATGGGTTGCACAAGTGGAGGGTGGCTGAGGAATGCTCTAAAGCCTCAGCCTGCTGAAGGTCTCCAGACAAATGTATTTTCCAGCAGATTTGTGCAGAAATAGAGAATCATTATGGGCTTGGTCCTGCCTGGGGCTGAGAGTTTGAGCCTGGATCTAAGGAAGGGGTTAAGCATGTGAGTCTTTTTGCAGGATTCTTGCTAAAACTTAAGCATGCTTGTACATGCTCTTGTTGGAGCTAGACCAGAAAACTCAGCACCTCAAAGCACAAAGACACAGAGCTGCAGGGCAAAAATCAAGACAATGGGAATTTTTGCTGTTGACCATGATGTTATCAGAACAAGATTCAGTATCTGTCATCACCCAAGTGTTCTCCTGCTGCTGCCAGCAAGATCAGAGGGATGGAAGCAGTGGCTGCAGCCTCTAGGAACGATTCAGCAGCAGCTCCCCAGGAATAGCCAGTATCCCTCACACCATTTCCATCCCTCATAGCAGCAGTAGCCAAGATGGCCTTGCAGGGCAAGGCGGCCATCAGGCAGCCACTGTAGGACACTGTCTACCTTGCTCATACCAAAAGCCAACCCTGTAAGCACTGTCTTCCAATCTTCCATTGGATAGGTAACAAGGGATTTCCGTTATGTTTTCTAGCCCTTTGTTCCATCACACCCATCATCTTCTTTGCTGAACAAAGCATGTCAGCAGCAGGTTTCAGCCTTGCTCATCCTTCATACTCCATCTCATCCAGGACCAGGAACACCTTGAGAGTGCCAGGAACCATGACTGCAGCATCTAAATGGCAAAGTCCTTGAGGAGGCCAAAATGGCTGCATCACAAGGAGAGAGATGCTAGGCTCCTGGGAACTACGGAGCACAGCCAGAAGAAGCACTACAGACCTGCTACAGTGCAGGGTCTTCGAAAGCTACAGCACAGGGCCAGGGACCCAGATGCCACCCATCCAGATAATCCCATATAATCAAGGTTCACTAGTTCTGCTCTGGCCCAATAAAAAGAGCTCTAGAAATGCTCTCACTGATGCTTTTGGCATATGGGACCCAGGAGGCTGTTGGTTTTGTTCGTGTTTTCCTCTTTATTATTTTTTGTTACTACATTAATGTAGTCTTCCTTACATGGACTGTTGCTTGAATCTGTCCCATGGCCTTGTTAGTGATGACACAGGCAGTGTTATGACCAGTTGTGACAGCATATGCAAAAAAAACCCTTCAGAAGATAACGAAGACACTGGAAGGACTGATGTACTAGTAGGCAGGAATTTCTGTGTGAAATGTCCCATGTTGACAAACCATTAAAGAGGGAGAAAAATATGAGGAGTGTAAAGAACTCTGTATCAAGCATTAGATTTTCCTTTAGATCTCATCCCAGGCTCAACAGAGAGACAAAGTATCCAAGACTTGACATTGGCTTCATCTCCCTCATTCTGTATTCTTGACAGGAGCAAGTGAGAGCGTGAGGACTGATCTTTCCTAGAACCTCTTCCGCTTTTCCTGGAAATAAGTCTTTGGTCACATGGTAGTGTTTTGCTGCTCTTTAGGAATTCCAGATCCTGAATAAGGCAGACTGTAAACAAGGAAACCTGATACCTCAAGGACAGAAGGAGAGAGAGAACAAGATGTCCATAGACACACTGGAGTGGATTCAAGCATTGCAACGTGTTCTGTGGTTTGTTTATAAATGTGCCTGTCTCTGAGTGTACACACACACATATGTATACACTCCTACAGAGTACATACTATCATTTTTTTATCCCACATCACTAAAAGCAGCCCAGAGGGAGTCAGTCATAAACAACGTGAGGTTCTCCAGGACAGGCACCACTCTTTCAGTGCAGTCCTGACCACAGCCCTGTCTTTGTGTCTGCAGCTCTGTGGTTTCAAACCTGGTTGTTTTCTGACGTAAGGCAGGGATTGCAGGGCCTTGTTTGTGGGTGCAAGCAGGTACATGAGCACCTACAAGCTACCACTCAATACCAGCCTCTCTTGGCTGGCTGGTTGTTAAAACCCAGTCTAGCTTTTAAGGAACATCGCTGACTTTCTGGCTGCTGGGAATGAGACATAGAGTGGGTGTCAGAAAGCAAAGGGAGGATTTTTTGAGCAAATAAGCAGCATGATTAAAAAAAAGATGGGACAGGTTCCTCAAAAGGCACAAGGATAAAAAAGAAGCTTGGAGAATCAGGGGTAGCAACTGGACTGGTACATCACACTGCTGAGACCCTTGCTCAAAGGGAAGAACATAACCATAGGAGAAGCCTGAAACTTTACACTAGAGCATGCTCTTTCTCTGAGTCAGATGCAGTTTGCAGTCACATTAACTCCAAAGAGCTCCTTAATCCTGAGACATTTTTAGTCTTAACATTAAACATTTACGTCTCATCAGAAAATTAGCCTTAAACCTAATATAGCTGGAACTCAGCCATAAGTGGGGTCAAACCCAGCTTTTTCTCCTTCCATTTATAATAGAAAACTTTTAGGCAGCTGGAGACAAACCATTGCTATCAAATCCTTCCCAAGTGAGTTAATTTGTTGCCATTTGCAAAATGTTGATCAAGGAGCTCTGTTTGCTTAATTCTTTTTTGGAGGCACAACCCTGAGTGGTACTGAGATGAACATGCACAATCACAGCAATCGGGCCATTAATTAAAGCCTCATAAAACCCCAACTGAAGTTACTGGAAGGATTCCCATTGATCCATTAGATTTTGGATAAGGCTTGAAATACAGCAATTGGGCTGAAAAGTGCATAGAGACCTCTTCCCTCTCTTGCTGGATTTTTCCTGTTATTGGTATTTTCCTTTGTGTGTTCAATGCTATAGGGATCAATGACCAAAACCTCTGCCAGAAAGAAAAGGTGGTTTGTTTTGCATGTGGTCCCTGCAGCATTGGTGCTAGGGCTTGGTTCGAGATGCTGAGTCCCTATCTTCCTAGTACTGTGATATCTCCAAGGTCTTGCAATACCAGCATGGCTGTGACTAACAGTACTGCACAGTCACAAGGGTGTAGCACAATCTCACAGAGTAAGGAAGGAGCCTTGTATTGGTTCTGGCTGAGATGGGTTAAATTTTCCCCATAGCAGCCCTCATAGTGCTGTGCTTTGTATTGGTACTGCAAATTTTGCCATATTGCACTGAAATGAGATGAGCTTTACTGGTTGATGTGGACAGTGACCTCAGGGTATTTAGCTGAACAACTTCTCATAACGAAACTGTTTTCTAACGCTGCATGTGGATCTACTGTCCAGAGCCATTCACAGAATTTTTCGTCAGTCCTCTCCATTGTTATACACTGGTTTAGCCCAGAAAGCACCAAGACCAAAAGAGCGGAGTGGCGTAAATACTGAAACTATTGGAAAGAAAAAGCCTCACTCATCTCAAGGATTATAGCAGTATAGCTTGTTGGTTAGAGAACTGATGGGGACTCATTTTTTTCTAGCCCTGAGCTACGCACCTGCCAGATCGTTTTTCTGCTGCAGTGTTACTTTCTGTAAAGTAGAACTATTTATTATCATTCTATGTCACTAATATGACTTGTACCCAGCCTAAAAAGCCTAATAAATACTGGAAAATTCGGGAGGAAATACACATAGAGTTGCAATACAATGTTCATACTCATCATATAATTGAATACTTCAGCTCTCCTGCCAAATCAATGGGGCTATACTGTTCCTGCTGTTCCCTCCTGCCCAAGTACAGCTACACAAACAACGCACCTGACTTTGCCACCCTGCAAGGACCCGCCTCTTTGCAGTTGGATACACCCTTGGATAAACGTCAGTGCAGTTCTTTGGCTATGAAAACATGGGAAGCTGCTTTCTACCCTCTGTAGTGTCATAGTGGGCAGCTGGGCTGTTGCTGGGGAGGGACAGACAAGCCTGAAATCAGCCCAAATTTATCTCAGGCCAGCTCGTTCAGTCAGCCATAGCTTGGAGCTGCTGCAAGACGCTTCTGGGCCCAAGTTTTCATCTCTGGGTCCTCTGGAGATAGTTCTAACAGGCTGAAACATCTGAGAGGAAGATTAAAAAAATGTCCAACAGTGATATCTTTTGCCAATCAGCAATTTTTTTCCCAACAGTCCACCAGTGTGTGGAGGCCTGATGGTTTATATCCCTTCTGATATTTCCTCTCCTATCACTTACAACTGTGAATTCTCTCATTAGTCATGCTGCACCACTTCCAGCACATCATTTAATCTTTCTTCATCAAAATACCACTTAAACAAAGATTAACCTATTTGAAATATGGATGGTGTCGTCACTTCCCTCTGTGCTGTATTTATTAGCTGTTCTATTCTTTTTTGATGTAGTCATGCCAGGTAGCTTTTGATGAGTAAGATATTGTTCACATGTTGCTGTCACGTAGCCAACAAAGTCCCAAAGACGCCTTAAGAAGTAAAAATAAAGCCCACTGTGTGATACTGAAATAAGCTTTTCTGCATGAGAACGTGTGCCCTACCCCGTCATACAGCTCTTTTCGACACCATTCTCTCAAACCCTCTCTGGAAACATCCTGCTCACTTCTGCAAAAAGAAAGCACAAATCCCCTAGATTTCACTTGAAGGAAACATAATGTCTCACTCAGAGTCACTTTATGAATGATTAAATCCTAATTGCAGATAAAAGTTGTTAGGAAAGGTGCAGATCTGCTGTAGGTACAGGCACTATAGAGACGCAAATTGTCTCTTTTTAGGTTAGCGTGAGTGTATGCGCATTTCTTGGCTAAATAGTCATGCACGCACCATGAATGTTTGCGAGCATAAGCGAACTTATGCTAATGTTGCAAATGTGTTTGCAAGTATAAGTACTCAGATTCAGAAATCTGTTCTGTTGTCTTGCTATGTAGAAGTGGCCAGCAGAATGCACAGTACGTGCAGCACAGATATCATTTGGATCATTGCTCAATGCCCACAGGGCCAGGGTTAATAAAGCAAAAGGGAACAGAGCACCAAAACACTGTTGATAACTGTATGTGCACCAGAGACCGTTTTATTGGCTTTGTGGAGGAGCTTTCTATCATCCAATTGCTCAATATTCAAAGCAATACTTGATATTGTTTATACAGAGATCTATGGTTCCAACCAGAAAAATATATAGACTGACAAAAAGGGCAGTGTTGGGAAAGTCACAGCAGGAGTTGCAATGAAAAAACATCTAGCCGAAGAAAAAATTCAGTGATCAAACACTATGAGATAAAGGTTGGTCTAGGATCTGTAATAAAACTCAAACTTTGCACAGCAAGGGTGTAATTCTGGAAGGAATTAAGAGGTCCCCACTCTAATTTGAAGTGAGCTGCATATTATTCCCATCACAAAGGTAGGAATGAAGGTTAAGGGTCTGCTCAACCAGGAGGAAGTAGTTTGTGAACTGCT
>NW_009606278.1:0-4026 GCF_000690535.1 Cariama cristata | reverse complement strand
TTATTTTCCACAGATTTTTAAAGATAACTTTGCTACATAGTTTATGTATTTTCTATCAGACTATACAGGTTTGTCTTCATGGAGTCCGACGTTGTACAATTGTAAAGTGATATGTTTGGTAGTGTATCTATAACGTCTTAAAAAGTTTAGAGTTTTTCTTTTATTTATTTATTTTTGGAATGTACAGTATATGAGGTAAAATTAAGATTACATTAAAAACTGTCTTCAATGCAGTAATACGCACTGAGGCTCAAATGGCAAATACACTATTAAATGACTATCAAAAATAGGAGCTCATTTGAATTTTACTATGAAAAACATAAGTCACTGCAGATTAACTGTAGTAACAAATCTTACCGTTTTAGACATTCAACCGTAAGAAATCTCTGGGCTGTTACACGCAACCTCATTTGCTCTGCCAAACATGGCACTTTTAAGAAGGTTCTAGAAAACATCAGTTATCGCGGTATCCTGCGGGAAGGTATCAGCCTGTACGTACAAATGACAAATTCGAAATAAAATGTAAACATACAGTACATTTTAAAGACAGATCATTCTTGCCACGTGGAGGCCAAATTCTTCGCCTTTTTTTTTTTTTTAAAAAAAACCCAAAACTCAGCAACATTATTCTACAGCACAGATCATTGGACGTATAAACAATTACAATACATGCCCGTTCTAATATAAGAGAAATTCTTCAGAGATCTTCAAAGCACAAGACAGAGGTTCCTTTTTTATTATTAAGACTGACAGAAGTGTTTAATACCATTAAAAATGCTAAACGGAACACAACTAGAAGTCATTAATGATCCACTATCTTGTAACGCAAATAAATTAAAAACAGCTAATTACAAAGTGTATAACAAATAACATAAGTGTGATGAGACAAGGATTTTTTTTTTTTTTTTTAAGATAGTTTCACTACAAGCTTTGTGTCACTGGCAATCATTGACATCTAGCAAGATGTTCAATGGGATACGTGGTAAAATTCAGTCTGGTCATTCAAGAACTCACAAATGCAAGCTCACAAAACATTGATGAGTTATGCAATTGCAAAGTGCTCTAATGCAACATTAACTACATGCAATCAACAATTTGGTACAGTATCCAAAGAGACATTACATTAAACATTAGGATCTCAAGAAAAAAGCAGCTTTAAGTTTTCTGGTGCAAATTACTACACTTTGTCTTCTGATTTGGTGCCCCAAAGAAAGACAGACAGACAGAAAGAAAACGAAAAAAAGGCAGTGCTTGGTTCTGGTGGATATGGCAAGTGAATGCTGGGGAAACAGCAAAAATTCAATAATGAATTTTATCTCAAAAATCCATGAACTAGCCAAAATCAGAGAGCATGGACATCTGTATAAACTGCGTCCAATCAAAGGTCAACTTCGGAAATGTGTTTCTCAATTTAAATAGTAAGTCTAAGAAGTTCTCTCACACTCTCCCTTCCATATTCGTGAGAAGTAAAAGAGGCATTTTTGTAAGTAAACATCAAATCCTGGGGGTAAGATAAACCACTTGTGCCATCCCCTTGTAGTCTTTCGAAAACATCTACTTGCAGTGAAGAACTCCACATTTATCAGCTAAGAAGCTTCCTTCATGCATACTCTTCCATCCAGTTTATTATTTGCTGCCTGAGAAAAGCCCCTTCTGTTTTTCAGCATAAATCCTGCTTCCCAAATAATTAAGACAAATGAGGAGGTAGAAATACAGCGCTAAATTGCTTTCACAGCATCAGATTAATATCGTATACAGCACAAGTTTGTTAGTGTAAGTTTTAAATGCGATCTACACATTCTTCCCTGTTGATGGTAGCAACCCTTCGAAGTGTGGGCCAGGAAACCATTTTTACACTCGTGTTTACTGGTCCAACCCTCTCTGTTAAACACTGCTTCCCTGCCCCATACAGAGTTTGTACTGCAAGAAGGCATATTAAACAAAAGATTGTATTTCTGTGGCTTGCGTTCTAGTAACATGTGTCAGCCTACACCTACCAGTAAGCATTTTAAAGTGGCTGAAAAGGTTTGCATCAGTCCCAATGCCGGTCCTAAATGCCTGTTTTTGTAAAAGCAAGAGAACAGAATTACTTTTAGATTATGAGAAAGTAAAATGTAATGGGCAGTGTTCTAAAATAAATCTCTTTTCTTCACTTTATTACGAAGTACTGAATGATAACAGCAATCAGAATGGAAAAGATAGCAAAAAGTGCAAGGATGACAGCAGCGCACACTTGGTCGCTCTGCGACCATTGTGTCCTTGTGGTTTGCACAGTGTCCTTGTTGGTGCTTGCCGGTGGCTCAGTCCTCTGAGAGATGAACAGCACGGGTGCGCTGTAGGGGCCGACCAGGTCCTGATGCCCTGCTGTCTCCTGGCACTGTCGAATGGCACACGCGCGGAAACGGTATTCACAGTTCAGCTGGAGGCCTGTGTATCGGAATGAACAGTCTGGACCCCTATAAATCTGGCAATAAAGGGAAAAAAAAAAAGATAAAGCAAGTAAAAACATCCTACATACACGTATATATCTCAGTGTGGTTTTGTTTATGGCGAAGGTAACCATAAAAAGGATGACTCTTCACCAGTGCTTTCACCCATGTGAAGAAAAATGGACAAAAAGCTCACAGGTGCAATTTAAATGCTAAATAAAGTCTCCAGTTCTTTTGGTGAAAGAGAGGAAATGAACTACAAGTGCTTTTACGACATGATGAGTACACGGCCAAATAAGCTGTCAGAAGCCTCAGTGTTAAGGTGTTTTAGTCATCACTTACAACATAAATACTACACCACCGGATTTAATATATTCTGTTTGTAGGTACACCAACAGGTACTGAGCTATGAGGTGGGTAGCACAGTACAATTTGACTTCTCTCTTTAAACTCCTTCACATACCCCACCCTCCTCCCTTATCTGGGTTTGCTTTATTTAATTGGCAGCAGGACACAGAAATATCACATCACGCAGAAGTTTTCCTTACAGTTATCACTCTGTTACACAGTATCTCACAAACGCAAACCACCTACCATGCAATGAAAGACGCAGGAAATGTCTCCCAATTTTGTTGTCTGAAGAGCTCTTGCTGTGCCTGTGCCTGCTCAAAGACTCAGAGAGCCCTCTGACAGCCAGGCAGCTGAGCTTTACTGGAATCTACAACCTACAGACTTTTCTTTCTCTCAAGAAATTGTTCCCACACGGAAACAGAGCAGGTCATCGGAAGTGCAGCTTCCTCACAATTCTCCTAATTTGTATCATGCATTTGGTAGTGAGCAAACAGCCCACAGACACACATCCTACTCCAGCGACAGTGACGCCAGCTGCCAGGGCTTACTGCCCGCCCCGGGGCCTTGCCAGAAGTTGCCTTCCCCTCCAATGTGTTTGCTGGGGTACGTATATGGTTGCTTCCTAACCCCTTTAAAAGCTTGACTGATGTGTACAGCTCCAACAGCAGATTACTAACTTATTTTGTCTGAAGCATGTAGGGAGCAACCACATGGGCAACTTGGCTGACAGATTAGGGAGCAGGAGGAGAGGAGAGTGAAGTTTTGGCAGGGAAATGCTAGTAAACAGCTTGGAGTGGACTTCCAGGCAGTTTATTTTTTGTCCATGTCAAAGAAAATTGTCACCATCATGTCTAAGTATCTTAAAGGCAGTTTCCACAGTGTTTACTTCTTGACTGTTCCAATTTTAATTTTTGCAAACTAGTCTTCTCATTTTATTTCAATTTACTGTGCTAAACTCTTCTGGAGAGGCAAAAGGAATCATGCACCTCAGTCTCCTTTGCTATTTCCAGGCTGTATTGGGTCTGCGTGGCGAGGTTTTGGTAGCGGCAGGGCTACAGGGGTGTCTTCTGTGGGAAGCTGCCAGAAGCTGCCCCAAGGTCCGATGGAGCCAACGCCAGCCGGCTCCAAGACGGCCCCATCGCTGGCCAAGGCCGAGCCCGTCAGCCACGGGGGTAGTGCCTCGGGGGTAACAGAGTTAAGAAGGGGGGCAAAAGTCACTGTGCAACAGCAATTGCAGCCAGAGAAG
>NW_009606277.1:0-3769 GCF_000690535.1 Cariama cristata | reverse complement strand
TTCCAACCAAACCATTCTATGATTCTGTTGAATTTTCTTGCAGTGTCTATAACTTAATTATAATGAATTTGTCTTCAGGATAAACTAATGAATCATTGTTCATCATGGTTCATTTTGCCTCATCACTCAGTTTGGTTAACAAAGCATTATTTAAATTAATACCCTAATTTGCTACATACTTTCATCAACATGGCTTTTCCCATGAGAAATTGATTTGCCTTTCTACTTGTACCTTAAGAACAATGTGGTAAGAAGTAATTCTTGCCAAGTAACGTTTATGCTTATGTATGCAAAACAGGTTATCAATGTTGCAGTATGATTTGAAAGAGTCTTTCTCATGCTATCATTTCATCTCAGGGAAAGGATAAAAAAGAATACCGAAAAGGTGTATTGGTATTCAGAGACAGACTTTTTGTAGTTATTCCTTGTATAACAACATTAGACTATGCCAAAATATTATCCTCACAAACATCAACTTTGTGAAGTTCTTCATTTTGTTATATGAAAAACACCATCTTAACATTTTCTGTGATCCCTGTAACATGAAAACATGAATTCTGTCCTTCCATAAGGATTTACACTCCCTGATTTCTGAACAGAAGTGTACTCAATTTCCTGAACTTCCCCCCAAAACTTCAAAGAAATTGGATACAATTTCACAAGCTGCAAGTCTCTTTCTGAACTCCCAACACCCCCCATTTCCAGGGAGGCTCAATACAGCATGTTAGCCCTGCTCACTGTAGGTGGGTACTGCCAGAGCATCTCACAATCACATGCATCAAAGCAAACTACTATGGAGCTGTGCAAAAAACTTTTGGTTTAAGCCTTTAAAAGATTCATTTCAAATACAAGCAAAGACACTCACAGTAACACCTAGTGCTTTTGAGTGTCACTACACACTCCAGTACACCAGTGAGTTTTGTACAGTCCATAGCATGCTTTTCACACTCAAAGTTCTGAGGCAAGAGCTACAGGCACCCTAATTCATTACACATGAAGCACTTGAGCCCTCCTTAGTTAACGAAGGACATGCACACAGTTCCAAAGGAGTACGTCATTCTTCACTAGAGACTGCATAAACAGAAGGTTATCAATATCATCAATACTCCAAGAATAATAGTTTATATTTGAGTTCATAATAGGACTTTCAGAGCAACCAAAAGGGGGTGATCTACTGACAAAATACCAGTCCATTCTTTCACCAAGATAAAGAAATTATGTTACCAACATTTTCAGGAAAAAAAAATACTAACATTTCAGCACCAATGGATCTTCAGTTTTTAAAAAACAAAACCAAAAAAACCCCAAGCAAAAAAACAAACAAACAAAAACACAACCAACAAACAAAAACCAACAAAAAGCATTCAAGCACATGCCATGCCTCAGAGCAATCCTAGTGTTAGGGGAACATCGAACTACTGTTTACTTAACCTAGACACTGTTCCCAAAGCAAGACTCAACTACAATGTCAAAGCTTCCACCTTGTTACAGGAATATACTGGCATTCCCCACACTTTCGCCATAGCCTGCCTTTTTAAATAAGCATTACTTTGTTCAGCAAAGAAGGAGCTCTGCTCTTCTTCCGCAGCAACCCTGTGAAATACTGCACAATGAAGTACGAGCTGCAGCACAGATCTGAAAATTCAAGTCCTCAACTTCGCATGGTCTCGTACAAATATATCTTACTTAGATGCAACATCGGGAGCCAGAAACTCACTGAGTGCTGATGGAAGGGAATTTGGAGCCAGATCTCCCAGGTTTCATTTTAGGCAGCTTTTGATTTGCTATGTGATACTAGGCAAGTCATTTCCCATTATTTATTTATAAGTTACATCTAACTATCTAGAAGGCCTAATTAGGCCTCATCTGGAAAGTGATTTGAAATGCACAGATGAAAGATCTGTATTTCTCAATGCTTGTCATCTGTGCCAATAAAATACTTACTTCACAACAATTAGATCTAGTGTATTTTTGATAGCTGCTGCCTCATGCCTAGAAATTCCAGCTCTGGAAGTCACAAATAGAAAGACTCATCGGGATGCAATGTCAATGAAGTGGTACGTGAAACGTCTACAGATAAGGTTAATATTCTAAAAGCCTTTTTGCAATCACTCAACATGTAGTCAAACTTTTTTTCCCAGTTGGGTTTCCACTCAAATGGAAACTTAAGAGATTTATTTTTAAACTGTCTCCCATCTCTATCACAGTATGAGTATTTCCAACACTGCTTTAGGTCGATCTGAAAAAAAAAAAAATGGCCCAAGAAACTACATCTAATCTTAAGATTGACTAAAATATTCTAGAAAGCTTTAGTAATTATGTCTTACCACTTCATGGAGAAGCCCTACCTTCACTTTCTGAATATTTGCAAAATATTAATAGGGCCCTCAGACAAGACAGAAAGCTTGACCTTGGGACATGGACTGGGCAAGATGGGCTGAAGTAAAATGGAGACTGACAGCAAGCAGTCTGAAGTGCTATGGGGGTGACACCTCCCACCCAGTAAGTCATGAGCCAGCCCAGAGGAGGGATTCTGATCAATCACAAACAGGCGAAGAGAGGCTTACTAAACCCAACTATTCTCTCTGACCAAGTCTAGTGTCCTGTCTCTACAATGCCTGGCACAGGATGTTTCAGCTAAAAATGTAAGAAATTGTGCAGGAAATAGTAATCAATTCAGCATGCGAATCTCTCGTTAAAGAAATGAAAGTTAAGAGCGCATGTCCTGAAACACATACACACATCTGTTAAGGTTCTCTCCATTCTAATCCTAACTATTTTTAACCAAGTATTTTTCCTTCTCTGTATGAATTGGGATTTCAAAACAAGCCCAAATTTCAATGTTCATTCTGACTGCAAGCATTCTGTGGCCCAAACCACCTCATCTCATGCATATGTACTGTACACACATCAGCATAATACATTCCCAGCCTTAGTCACATTCTACTATCCTACATACTCCTGGAGTAAAGAAATTAAAATATAAAACTAAATATAGTCAGTCTACTTGGCATGACTTATTTTTTTAAAGCCAAATTATTTTCAAACACACACATAATTTTAAATAACACAAAACACACTACTTTAAGTAAGAAAACAGTGCAACTTTTAACAGCATGACCAAGACAAAGTCATATGGTTTACAATTTCCTCTGGACGAGGTCCCATCTCAACACTTCATTCACTCGTTCGGCCAACAGAAAACAAAAATCTTGCTCCCATTTACTCTGTCCCCAGTTGCTGCTGGTAACCAGATCTGCTGTCAGCTTCCTGGAAGATGATCTCCCACAGAATCAGGGAGGTGCTGCTGTTGAACAGGGAGGTGGCTGCTGCTGCAAACGCGACTCTCAAAGAAGCAGAGAAATCTGGCTCCATCAGCAAGTAAAAGATGTGAGGCAGGGGAACCTGTCACTGACTTGATTGTACAAATGACTACAGACATGGTCAAACCAGCTAACAGTCTTTGTACGTTTCTTCTCTATACTTGTCCATACTTTGTTGCTTATGTTTCCCATCATGTTACCCCAGAGAAGAAAAAGGAAATTAGATTACTTTTTTGTTGGATACAAGCCAAGTGGAAAACACGTATTTTTTTCCCTCCCCTGCTAGACTCCATAGTCTCTCATTCCCACATTTCACTACATCCATGTTTTCTCACTAGGTCACATGGCAGGGAGAATGCTCCTGCTATTCAAATCGTTGGTCCTATTACAGCTTAATAAAGTCAATTTTGGCTCAGAACACAGGTTTGGCAAGATAAATAATTGTC
>NW_009606276.1:0-486 GCF_000690535.1 Cariama cristata | reverse complement strand
ATGGAGAGGGTGGATGTAGATGGATGGAGATGGTGGCCATGGGTGGATGGAGGAAGGATGGATGGAGATGGTGGCCATGGACGGAAGGAGATGGTGGCCATGGATGGATGGAGATGGTGGCCATGGATGGCTGGAGATGGTGGACATGGATGGATGGAGATGGTGGCCATGGATGGCTGGAAGTGGATGGAGGTGGGCGAGGAAGAACTGCTGGAGGTGGAGGAAGGATGGAGGTGGGGGGAGGAAGGCTGGAGCAGGCAGCGGGTGGTGGCGGTGGCCGGGCGAGGTCCCCACCGTGGTTCACCGGTGGCCCCGCCCCCCGCAGTGGTGGTGATGTGCATGCACTCGGTGCTGCTGGGCGGCGAGGAGCAGCGGGTGCTCCTGGAGAAGGCCGAGGACATGGGCATGACCGACGGCACCTACGTCTTCATCCCCTACGACGCCCTCACCTTCCCCCTGCCCTACCACCGCGTGCCCTACCCCCTC
>NW_009606275.1:988-2429 GCF_000690535.1 Cariama cristata | reverse complement strand
CAGGCGTCGGTAGCGCGGTCTCCCATGCTCGGTTCGGCGCGTAGTCGGCTGCGGGGGACAGGAGGCTAAGGGAGAACAGCTCAAAGGACGAGGGGGCGGCAGCGTTGGTCCCTGCGCTGGTCAGACCTGAGGGACGGCACCGTCCTGTAGCCTGAGGAGATTTTGAAACATTTTCCAAGAGAAAGGCATAAAGGTGTGACTGCAGGAGAGCCAGAGGCGCCAGGGCAGGGTGGCAGCCGCTCAGCCGCGAACTGGGCCCAGAAATGCAAAACCCATGAGAGAAATGGGAGGGAGGTGAGAGAGAAGAAAGGCCCCCTGTGCCCCAGCCTCATGGGTGGGAAGGGGCATTTGGAGATTTGCTCTTGGGATGATTTGTATGGCTGGACAAAATGAACCAAACAGAAGTAATCCTTTTTTAGCATTGAGCTTCTCAGTGGCACAACACATCTGTGGTCCTCTCTTTTCTCTGAGAGAGGGACCTTTCTTGGACTGTGTGCTTGTCGCAGCACAACAATATTGAACATGTCTCTGATGCAGTATAATACTACTTGATGAAGCTATGAAACATGTCAAGACCCCACTCCAGCCAGAATAGGAAAAGAAAGCGAAACCAATCACATGCAAATGGAGCAAAAGGAGATGAGATCCTTGCAGCAGTAAAATGGAGTGGATTTTGAAGAGGGGAAAAAAGTTTAGTAGTTTCTCATGCAGTAAAAAGGAGACTGAGAACAATTTGGTAGACTTGAATGAATACAGGCAAAAACAGGAGCCAGAAGAGAAGGGGCTATTGTTCATTCATCCAATCAGTCAGTTCAGGCTAAAAGTAAAGACCTTGTGAGCTAAAGAGGTCAAGCACAGGTTTTTCGATATGGTAAAGGCATAGGTCCCATCCAATGATGATGGTTAATTCCCCCAATGATGAAATGAACTCTGGTGCAGCAGAGGCATCCATAATCATAGGCATCTACCTGTAAAAACGTGTTCACAGCAGGAGCTGCTTTTCCCCAGTTTGAACTAGGGTTATTACAGCTGTCAGCAAGTTTTATATTTAAACCACTTGAGACTGAACCTCTTGAATACATCTGCACTTGACTTCCTATGTTCAGTTTACTGATGTTCCCTCTGCCTGCTAAAAATGCCATTATTTATGGACTGAGCTCCACAGAGTCACTCAGTACATAGTAAGACCAAATTAAGCTGTGTATAACCCTTCTGGGCATTTTGTGCTTGAGTGCAATGAACGTAATGAGTGCACCCTCAGTAAGTTTGCAGCTGACACCAAGTTGGGCTGGAGTGTTGATCTGCTTGAGGGTAGGAAGGCTCTACAGAGGGATCTGGACAGGCTGGATCGATGGGCCAAGGCCAATTGTATGAGGTTCAACAAGGCAACGTGCCACGTCCTGCACTTGGGTCACAACAACCCCATGCAACACTACAGGCT
>NW_009606275.1:0-377 GCF_000690535.1 Cariama cristata | reverse complement strand
AGTTTAGTGGTGGACTTGGCTGTGCTAGGTTTACGGTTGGACTCAATGATCTTGAAGGTCCTTTCCAACCTAAACGATTCTGTGATTCTATGATGCTATGACCGAACACAAGAAAAACCATAGCTTTTAAGTTAGTGGAATCAACACAAACCTTCTAAAGACTGAGAAATGTCAGCTGACACACATGAACCAACATCTACTGAAAATAATAGCAGAGTAATGTAAGTGCATAGTCAGAACTGTACCAAGGACCAGAACAAGCTTAAGTGGCTAATAGAAAGAAGGATGGTGTTTAAGCAAACGGACTGAAGCAGAATTATGTGAAAGAAGATGATGTAGAATCATAGGATCAATATGGTTGGAAGAGACCTCAAAGA
>NW_009606274.1:816-1364 GCF_000690535.1 Cariama cristata | reverse complement strand
GTGCCGAGGACTGTGGCCCCGCCATGAATGCATTAGCAGGAGAGTTCAACCTTTCATTCTCAGCCTGATTAATGCGTGGACGGATCCAGATTTTTGTAAATATATACTTCTGTATGTGCTCAGCTCACGGGGCAGGGGGTTGAAGCCTGTTCAAAATAATTGTTTAATATTTGAGGTACTTGACAGCTCACCTCAGCTATACATTATTCTCTCAGTCTCCTGCCTGAAAGGCTAAAACCGTGAACACAGGTACCAAAAGCGCTGTCGAAGGAGTTAAGGTGTGCAATCATGTACACCTTTGTTTGCCGCTGACGGTGGACATGAGCACCAAAGGCAACTTTCCTCTAACATTTGCCCGAGCAGGACCGGGCAGACATCTGCTGGTGAACAGCAAATACGAGGGGACGGGGACATGGCTGACCTATACGGCCAGCGGGAATTGAGACAAAGGTCTCCAAACAGTGTTTTGGGGAGGGGACGTCTGGCTGGCCGCAGGCACCCCCCGCCCTGCCGAGGCACTCCTGCCGCCCCTTCCCTCTGCAGCACCC
>NW_009606274.1:0-785 GCF_000690535.1 Cariama cristata | reverse complement strand
GGGGGGTCTCCTGCCCGCCCCCCCCACAGCGAGCCAGGGAGCCGGAGTTTCGGTGCGCAGAGACTCTTCTCCCACCCTTTTGGGTTTTTTCCCTGACATTTAAGTGATGTTGGATAAAACTGGCAAAAGCCTGCGGGTAAGGCAGGACGTAAAGTGCGGGGGCAGTTCCCGCAGGTGGGGAGAAAGGCCTGGGTGTTCCCCGCGTACCCCAAAGTCCGGTGGAACAAGCTTGCGGCGTCGCTTGTCTGTATCCGTGTAAAGTCGGAGATAAGGATCTCCCTTCTGAGTCTCAGCTTACTCCTCCATCTCTCCTTGAGGGATAAAGTTTTACTGTTTAGGGACTAAAGCCGCTGGGTAAATACATTCAAATGAATCCCTCCTTGTATTAGTTCCTGTGCCCGACCCGTTAAGGAAAGCGGGACATTTCCTTCAGCCGGCGGGTGGGTGCTCGGTCCCCCCTGTGTGGGGGGCAGCCCCCCTCCCTGTGTGAAGCGGGCGGCTGGGTCAGTCCGGTTTCTCCCGCCCTCTGCACAGCATCGCTTCTCTAGTGCAAAGCGAGTATTTAGGAATTTGGACTTTTTTTACCATACATATTTCTGAGGAATGCTCTTGAAATGTTTTGGTCATTGATCTTGCTGATCCCTGCAGCTAGGACACTGGCAGAAATGAAACCTGGTTAAAAAGGGCGATCAAAAGGGTTAGTTAACAAAACCGGAACGGTTTGGTCTGGATGGTTTTTGCTGAGGACTTCCCTCTCTCTGGTGCTGAGCAAAGGTTTGAAACCC
>NW_009606273.1:70059-78929 GCF_000690535.1 Cariama cristata | reverse complement strand
CCCTGTTTTAGCCAAACCAGGACATATGCACACTTAAATGAACAGTAATAAGAAAATTGGGGGAAAAATTCAAACAAAGTTTGAAAATATTTACTGAAGAAGAATACAGATCTCGTATATGACACTTTTATTAAATTGGATCTAATAGTGATGCTCATCCAATCAAACCACAAGTGATACCATATGGCCAACCAAACTAGCACAGCTCGAACATTGTCACAACTGTTTAACAAAGACTCTAACCTCTCCCTTTAGTAATTCACAAAGAAATAATTATATTTTCATAAATGTTTTAAGCATTTTTTATAGATTCAGAAATAAAGAACTAATCTTATAAACTATATTACACTAAACTAACTTCCAAAACCTAGCAAGTCATTTATTTCTGACTAACATATTTTCAAGAACAGTTAACTGCTGCAGAAAGGAAATTCTGTTTTTTACCAAGTGTGACAAAGTGAGCTAGATTAGAATGTAAACGATCCTACTGCTTGCTACTTACTCTCTTGACTAGCAGGTCTAGCTAACTCCAATTAGGCTCTCCTATGGGTAGACACAAGATATCAATTGTATCTATCACGGTTATAGATAATGAAGAAGAGTGGAAGAATTCAGGAAATTAAAATTGTTTGAAATAGTTAGTTGTTATTGTCAAATAAACTCTCAGAAGATGTGTTCTGCACCAATTCATCACAAGATTTAAACAATACTTTTTATTCAAAAATTATTATCACAAATATCTGGTTTGTTATGTTAACGAATTTCAGGCCTCTCAGAGTGCCTCATTACCAGCACTGGATGTTGTGCACCGTTAGCCAGTCATCAGGTTTATTATTAAACAAATATGAAGCAGATGTGGCTCTCAAAGTGTGATTATTTGTAAAATCCTTCAAATCCAAACTCACTTTACACCATCTTCCTATAGTTGTACTCAACTGATTAAGTCCAACCTGGTTATCACTAAACCACTCATTTAATTTAACAATCCACTAAAGTCTAGGTTAAAATGCATCATATGTCCCCTTCTTGGGTCTTACATAATTACCCGTGTCTACTATGTCTTCTAATCTCTTTCTTAATTAACATCTTTAGCCTGTAATAATTTAAAAAGATAACAAGATGCATCTTAATAAAAAAATGAATGTTTTAAAAGGCATAAACAATGGCAAGTGTTCAGATCGTGGCAAATGGAAAATAGCTACTTTTCTGCTATCTGTCGGGCTGGTGACTATCAGTCATCAAAATTAAGAACAGAAAAAACTCACAAAGCACATGATTTAGTGACAGGTCTAATAAAGAACTTGGTGGCACAACAAGTAACCTTTCCAGACTTGAGTATAGACTGGAAAAACTGGCTTACATGTTGCAGTGCTGAGCATCACAAAATTTTGTGTGAAGTAGCTGGCTCCCAGACTGGATCTAATCTAATTGACTCACACCTAGGCATCCCACTTTGGTAGCTTAAAATAGGATTCATAATAGCCAGCAGATTGACCTCATTACAGAGATCTTAACTGATCATGGCAGTAGTGCATGCCAGGAGAGTGCTCAGAGGCCTGATAGGAGTCATGCAGAGAAATAACTATTTCTCGGTAATGATTGGTCTTAGGCTGCTCAACCTGTCAAGATAGAAGCAACTCTGGATATGTGCGGAGTGCACCTTTCTGGGCATTTTTCCAGGCATCTGGGTTATTTCTAAGGAAGAAGGAAGGTTTGGGGTTAAATTCTATGCATCTGAACAGACATATCCAGGACCATAGTTTGGCTATAAACATCATATTCTACTGAAGTGCAGGCTTAAATATTTACTTTCATGTTGTTGGGGTTTTTCTCCTTTCAGGCAGGAGGGAATTTGACTGAGAGATTAGAGAAAAATTGATTTGGGTTTTAGCACATGCGCTCAACAATGGAAGCTAGTTCCTCACAGTGAGTCTTGGAAAGTTTTACCTAGTCCAGAACACCATTGTACAAAGAGTTTTGCTCCTCAGAAATTCTCATTGACTCTTCCTTCTCCTTTTCTTAAATTAATTAATTATTTGTACACGTCTAGAACCACCATTCCAAATAAATTACCTCTGGTTTTAGGGCCACTTTATGACCAACTCTTGCATCATGTGCAAGAGAAAGGCTAATTGAACATAAACACTGCTGTTTAGGGAATGTCCTTTAAAAGAAATATCAGGTACAAACAGGCCTGTTTATCTTCACATCAGTTATCACAGGAAGCCTAGTCCATGACAGGAGAAGACTGTTTTTTCTAAAGATACTGAGTAAGGAGCAGGACACAGATTCTCTACTCTTGACTGAGACCCTTAGGTTGGAGAGAGTTCTTAAAAACGTCTAGATCACTTGAAAGAAGTAAGAATTATTTTAGTAACTATAGTACTTACTGCAGGCCGTTTCTGGCAGTGTCATCCAAGCAGATTAGCAATCTCAGCAGGCTGGTATTTTCATCTGAAGCAGCTTTTCTCTTGAAACTGTCATTCATTCTCAAAGCACGAAAAACTGCACAACGACTCCTTTGTTTAGTTGCTCTTGTGCACATGAAGGAAAAAATCACAATTGCTGTTTTGCCAGAAGAAGATGCCAAAATATTACCAAATGGATATTTCAAAGGTCTTCTCATAGTTTTGCAGTTTCATCTTTGCTCAGGTACTGCATATTGCACATAGTAGCAATGCTTTGTGGTTTTAAGACACCTAAATATATTGTATGTGGCACAGAGATATATTTGCTGTAGGTACTGTGGGAAGATACTATTAAGAAGATTAAATAGTAGCTTTGCAAAAACTCCAGGCAGCCCCCCCAAGAGGTAGGACCTTCTCTTTGAATCACCTCCACTGGAACTATATCCTTGGGAGTTAAAAGCAGAAGGCTGCAAAGGTATCTGGAAGTCTGTTACATCAGTCTATCCCTGACCAGTGGGTCCTGTTCTAGTCTTGAACCCCTTCTCTTCTTTGTAGTGGCAGGAATATGCAAAGTCAACTCAAGCACTTCTTGAGGTCTTGCAAAAGTGGCAAAGGTTATCCATCTCACATAGTATATTTGGAGTTCCAGTAAATTCCTGGCAAGGTCTTTCTGTAAAAGCTATTAAAAAAGCTAGGCTTTTGGAGGGCATGAATTTATGGCTGGTTGAATGAAGAAACAAGTAACAATAAACAGTCAATATTCTGTATAGAGGAAGTCTACAAGGAAAGTCCATCAGAGAGATCTTTCCTAGGAACTGTGTTCATCATAGTCATTAATTATGAGGAAATTTCAATTTGAAAAAGAATTTATAATGATACACAACAGTTGATAGAAGGAGATCTAGAATTACTAAGGTTTGCATAAGAATTTCATAACAGTGACAGGGAAAAACAGATTAAATTAAGTGTTGCTAAATTTAAAATAAGGAAGAAAGAGAGAATATGTCCTCTGAATTAAATCTTATTGGAAGGAAAATGGATTTTAGAGCTACCATGGACAACTCTCTAAAATGCTCACCAGAAATAAAAAATAAAACTAGAATGCTAACAACTGTTAGGAAAAGAACAGTCATTAAAACAAATACGTATAAACCCTGGTGACTGCACAGTTTCAACTCTGATATCCCTATCTCAAAAAAGACGAGACAGAACTATAAAAGACAGGAAGGACAAGTGTGGTCAGAAGTATGGAATTGTTTCTGTAAAAATGTAAACAAAGAGGAAAGAGATGGCCAAGAACTTGACAGCTTTCTATAGAATCATTAATGGCATGAAGAAAGTGAATAGTCTATTCAGAATAGAAAGTGAACGGTTATTCACCATTTCACATACACACAACCTAGGAGGAGTCAAATAAAATTAGCAGTCAGTAAATTTAAAATAAAAGGAAATACGATTTTAAACAAAACAAAATTAAGTTGTAGTACACACTGAAACAATTAAATTAACATAAGAGGACTGAGGGGAAAAAAAACTGTGAGAAAAAAATCCTGCAAACAACAAGATCATTGAAGAAGAAAGGGGAGGAGGTGCTGCAGGCACCATAGCAGGCATTCCCATGTGGCCTGTGGGAGAGACCACGGTGGAGAAGATATCGCTCTGCAGCCCATGAAGGACCCCATGACGGAGCAGAGAACAGTGTGAGGAGAAAGGAATGGCAGAGTGGAACTGTTGTGAACTGACCACTACCCTTCATTCTCCATCCCGTCTTGCACTGCTTGGAGTGAGGGGGCAGAAGGTAGAGGAGTCGGGAATAAAGGAGTGAAATTGAGACTGGACAGAAGGAGGTGGAAGATGTTTTAGGTTTTGCCTTTGTTTCTCACGGTTCAGCTCTGTTTTAATCGGTAGTAAATTACAATACTTTTCCTCAAGTTGAGTTTATTTTGTCCATGACAGTAATTGGTAAGTGATCTGCCTGTCTTTATCTCAATTCATGAGTTTTTCTGTCTTATTTTCTCCCCTTCCTCCACCCTGTTGAGGCGGGATGGTGAAAGAGTGACTGGGTGGGTGCCTTGCAGCTGGCCAAGGTTTTACAAATATCTGAAATCAAATGAGATTTGATATAAAAAATTCAGCAAGTAAAGGTGTGCTGTGTTTAAGTCTCTATAGGAACTGTGTGTAAACAGAATTGTAACCATAGAAGTATTAAGTTTGAAATCGGTAACTATAGGAATAATGTGTAATGTTTTAGTATCTATAGAGTTTAATGTTTTGAAATAAGCAATCATAGGTACCTCACCAGGTAGTTACTGGATTTTTTTAAAGAAACTATAGAAACCATCATGGATTCTAGTTAAGCACAATGAACACCAATTATGCTGCTCGGCAATCCCCTTTCCCCTTCCTAGCTTGATCTGAACATCAAGAATTCCAATCAGAGAAATAAGTAAGTTTGACCAATGATTATAGTTAGATCAGAATATTAATAAGATCATATAATGTGTAAAACCAATCAATGTAAAGGTTAAATTTAAGAGTGAACATAGTATGCATTTTAGATAAAAGAACTTATATAACAATCATCAGAATAACACGCCACTTGTATAAGAAAATTGGTAGTCAATAATTACAAGGTTTTGATTATACCTTGCTTTGAATTTTAGTTAAGATGATTTTGACTGATAATGAGGAACTGGTAAAGGGAATAAGGGTATGTAAAGTCCTGAAAGTTGAGAACACTTGGAACTGATTGTTTTGGGCTAGTGAGCATAGATGAGTTATGTGACAACCTGGCAAAGTGGTCATTTGATTGAGTAACTTGGCAATGAAATTAGTTTTAAGGTGTCCTGAAGTAACCTACCTTTATTATAATACTAGAAAATCATGCCCAGAGGTCAAAAAGACCCTTGCCCAAGTGAAGACCCTTCCCCTGAGCATGCGTAGCAGTAGAAGTGATCATGTAATCGTATGATGTAACTGTATGTAAATGATTTTGGGAAAAGTGATCTTGACTCCAGGAATTATATGAATATGTAATCAATTGTATCTATATAACCTGTTCATGGTAACAGCTGGGTATGCACGTTAGGTGGAGCGATCCCCTGTGCATCCAGCACTGCAATAAAGGAGTGCCTGCTTCTTAATACTACATTGGTGTTAAGAAGTTTTATTCCCGATTTCGGTGACAAGGTCAACCCACCAGAAGGCTCTATCAAGGTCTACTAAAATGCACAATCTAGATGAAATTTTCACCTCAAAGAAAGTTCCTAAATTGCAGATTTCCAGAAAGTGAAATTTGTAAGAATGGAAGGATCAATTTGTATTTCCCTGGTTCCTTTTCTTTATCCATAAGAAACAACTACATGTCATACCCGTGAGGAGTGGGAAAATGGGCTAGCTGAACATCTGGTGTGATTCAGTGAGACAATTATTAGGTAAAGACCTTGTATCTCAGCTTCACAATATATGAACTATAAAATTTGCTATGCTATTTTATGCAATACAAACTAGCAAATATCTCTGTCAGAATTGCTGGCGTTTGAGGGAAGTAGACAGATAACATCATGGATGAGTACAGGCAATATGTTTGGAACAGACTGTGATGGAGAATAGGTGATAAAAGACAAAGTCATGCAATAAACTGATGAAGGAGTATATTATGTCGTCACATCAGTCTTCCCAAAGGAAGAGATATCCTGATTCGACTTCAGGTTTTTAACTGAATGTATTTCCCCTTACATACCCATTTTTCTGTATAGCATGGACCACCAAGGCACTACACAAGGAAGCACTGCACTGCAACATTCAGCCTGTCCACAGACATAACACGGATCTGAGAATCCAGTGCAGGTAGCCAAGGGGTTGTCAAGAAAACCATCTAGGTGAAATATAAATAAATTCTCTCCCCTTTCTTAGTAAAAAGCATAAGAATTAAGTCACTTGACATTCATATATAACTCTTCAATAACTTATCCACAAGTACTTCCAAAGAAAGGGGAAATAAATCAGTAAGGAAATAAATTTCAATGTCAAGCATTAAAGGGATAATTATAAACAATAGCAAGGACTTTTTTAATTATGAAAAATACCATGACAGTATGCTTTTAAATTATATATAATGGAAAACAAGGTGAGTCACATAATCATACTCCTTTTGACACATAATGTTCTTCATCAGCAATCTTCAACCTGCCTCCATGTCAAGACTGTATAAAGGGGGCAGAGTCCCTCAAGTATGTGAACATGCATCTAATCTAGTACAGTGAAAATTTTTATGCACTCACTCACAAAAATTGCATCTTTTGAAACCACTCAACTTACTGTAGAACAGAAACCGCTGGTTAAGATATTATAAAATATTCATTGAATATCTCTTAGTCTGTTTAAGAAACTAGCATGCAAGATTGAAGACCTCACAGATGGAATATTTATGATAAAACTTAAAATCCCTTCAGAATTTTTCAAATGTAACCTGAGGAACCGGTGTTCAGTGTGGTGGTGTTCTGACTAGTTATGTAATCTGTAAAGGCAGCTCAAATCAAATCACTGGGGCTGAAGCCACAGTATTAACTTTAGGTTTAGGGATTTTTTGTTTGTCTGTTTGATTTTATTATTAGAACATAGTATAAATTCCAATAAATGCTCAAAAGACATTTACTTTTACACAAATTTTTGTCCCAAACCTGAGTCTCTGATACAGGAGTGGACATTTGTAATCTGACTTGGATTTTCCCTTGATTTTAGATTCTCCTGCTAAACATACAGTGTACCCCAAAAGCTCAGATCTAAAAATGGAATTTGCTGAGAATTTTAAGACTCCAAGGCAAATACATAGAATAAAAGACCACTACTTCTTTGCAATGCACACAGGAAATTGGTGGAATATAACAGGAGAGTAAATGGAACTAGGTTGCTTTATATTTTTCAGGAACATTTTTTATTATGCAAAATTAGCAGGACAATAGCATTTTATTTCTCAAGATACAACCCAACTGACATTTTTTACTTTTCCTGATCTCTCAGGTTTAGATGACAGACATTTTTTAGGTAAATGTCCCAAGAAAAGGCAACCAGTTATGTTTTACTACCACCATTCCACCTAAGCAACTGAGAAGAATTAGAAAAAGCTCTTATATGCTCTTTGAAGGATCTGGTTGGCAATTTCACCTACTTTGTGTGAGGCTTCATTTCCTAGCCAGACAATAAAGGCAGAGCCCACGAGCAGCACAGGTGCAATGATGACAACCTTAGTCAACTGCAGGCTTGGAATTTCTGATACTCTGTGCTTTAATGGAGAGTCAGAGATTAAATTAATTATTAACTAAATGGAGGGATTTCTTATTCTTGTCCTTTTTTTGTTGTAGCTTCCATGCTAAAAGGCAAAATAAAAGATTTCCCTTCTAACAGAGGTAACTATGAGAAATAATCAAAGATGATAAATAAAGTTATTTATCCAGACACGTGTCCTTGAGAAAAAACAAAAGGGAGAAATAAAGGGCAAAATTAATCTTGCAAAGTTTTTTTAAAAGAATATTACTAAGGGAAGATCTTGATTTATTCAGAACCATATCAATGCCAGTGTCTGAGAAACCATCTCAAAACTTAAAGGAGAAGAAACTGTCGATATAGGTAGAAACATTAAGCAAATGAAAGTCATGAGGTAAAAGTCAAGGGACTCTGAAAAGTGAAGGTCCTAAACAGTAATTCCACTTATACCTTCTGACTGGATTGTGATTTAATCAGATTGCCAGAATTAGTTCAGAAATGTAAACTTTTGTAATATAAGATATTTCTTGCTGCTGGTAAAGTAATCATGTTCAGAGAACTGGATGAACCCAAAAGTTTACAAGGGTTTCACAACAGGTGCATGAGATCAGTGGTATAAGCAGCAGTGAGCCATTTCTCCACAAATGAGAAAAGATCTTTGTCAAAGGAAAAATATGACCAACCTCATTGAACTCTAAGTTCTGAAATTTAAAAACCTAAATTTTAGAAAATATTTTCCTAGAAAGGGTCATATATGTGTCAGTGTCTTTTTTTTAAGTCTAAAATCCTATTCAACATCTTTTGTCTCTTCCTCTCTGGAAGCCTATTTTACAAAAGTTGTCCTCACCATCACTTTTTCAACCTTCCCCCATCTGCTCCAACTATGGTGAAATTCCAAAGACAGCAATCAAAATCCCAGATGAGTCAGATTTGCTTATTGCATTGTACTCACATATGTAAAGAAATTATACCGTATCTGTTCTCATTAATGATTAATGTCAAGAGGTGCAATTTAAAATTCTGCTCTTTGATATTTTTCTCTGATTGTCAGAGAGGGCTTTTGGGGTCTTTGGGTTTTGTTTTTGTTTTTCTCCTACACCTTACAAAACATTCTAAATGCTAAGGTATAATAATTTCTCACTCTGTAGCTATTTAGGGAAATCATTCTGGCTTAGAATTTTAGCATTTATTTCTGTC
>NW_009606273.1:67468-70028 GCF_000690535.1 Cariama cristata | reverse complement strand
AGGGAAAGAATAAAGTTTTATTCTGATCACAAGCAACTCTAAGAATTACCAGGTTGCATTCCAAAGTAAAACCATGTTGTCTAGTGCTGGAAACAAATTGTTTATGCTCATTTGTGTTGATTATTTTATTATTATTATTTTATGCATTAAGTTGACATGACTTTACAGTGTCTAAGAAACTCTAGGATCCTAAGTCCTACTTTCAAAATAACTTTGAGGTTAGTTCTACAAGGAGATTTAAGCATTGCAACAGGGAATTAGCTCAGTGTTTATCTATTGACACAAAAATCACACAAGATAAATGTACATTTAATTTTCTTAACTGAGTATTTGAGATATAAATGAAGTTATGGAAATCATATGATTATTCAGGGAGTAGAATTAAGAATCTGAAATCTAAAAGATTATGCTATTGATTTCAACAGGATATAGAATGTGCTGAAATCTGTTCTATTTTGGAAACTGTTTAGTTCTGAAAATTTTAGAGAAAGTAGAATAGTTAATTTTTACCAGACATGGAATAATTTGTGTCAATATTATATATTCTAATCTCTTTAGTTAGGTGTGTTCTTACACCCTGGAAAATGCAGTTTAATACCTCCCAAAATGTTTGGCTGCAGTGATAATTAGAATTCTGAGTATTTCTACTGTCCTATAGCTTCAAAATCCTTTTTAGATTTACACAAAATTGTTGGCCACAAGAATGTTTTGTGGACCACTGCATTCACAAATACGCATTAATGGTTTTAACCGGAAAAATTTTTTGCTTTCTTAAATGATGTCTTGTTCTTGAGCCATGCAGTAAGGAACTGAATGTCCTCTGCTATTTCTTCTCTAACATTTACTATTTTTTCAAATTTTATCCTGTTTCTTCTTCTTCATTTCCTTTCTAAGATTAAAAACCCTCTTTTTTCAGCCTCTCTAAAGTGTTTTTCAACTCCCTTAACAGACTCCTCTTCATAATAATTTCCTTCATCTTTCCCTGAACACTTTTAACTTTAGTAATATCCTTTATGAGATGGAGAGAGCCATATTGCTAGAAAACTGAAGTTTTTAGTTGAGAGCCCTACTGCTTTTTTTTTTACAGAGGTAATATGCTGTCTATATCATCCCCTTTATGGGATTTAAAGGTTTTTAAAGACAAAAGCTGGGTAGCAATTGAAAGTTTTCCTTGGCCTGTCCCTTTCTAATCACTCAGTTTACTGTCCCTTCCTAATCGCTGGGTTTACTTAGCGCGATCAGGTAGCTCTGAAGTTTCTCACACTCCTTAGAAACACCTAAATAATTCTTATGACTTGAAACTACTGTTTCATTAATCACATTCTCTTTTGACTGTATATGTGCTTAAAGCATTGCATAGGACTTCAGTATGGAATTCCAAGGTGCTGTGCTATCAACACCTCCTGTCAGTTTAATCTCAGTATTTGCTTGCTTTCTTTTGGCTGATATTGATCCATGATGTTATATTGTTTTTCACATCATAATTATTTAATTTCTGTAACAAACCTTTTATAAGATCTCTCTCAAATGTTTTTTCAGGTCTCACTAAATTATATCTAGTCATTCTTCTTCTTCCAATACTTTACTGAAATGTCCAAGCAATTCAAATAAGGGACATGTAATTTTTATTTGCATAAAAAATCATGTGCATGAAAATCTCCTATCAGAGGATAATTTTCAAAGTATTTCATTACCAAGTTTGGTATACAGGAATATGAGAGGTGAGGGTGAGGGTAGGGGAGTGACACAGAATGGGACTTTACAACATACAGCAGGGATTTTAAGTACTTGGCTGGCTCAAGTAGCCAACAGAAAGTGCTTCTGATAAAGTAGTTACAAAGCTCATCCTTCTGTGGCTCCTACTCTATGTCAGTGGACTTTCATAGCACTAAATCCTCTTCCAAAGGAAAACACCTAAATTTCTGATTTCAAGGATCAGGAAAGGTCAAATCTTTTTAACAAATTTGAAGAAAGAAATGCTTCTCTACTCAGTTGCTTGTTGTTGAATAGCTCAGGGAATGCAGCAAGTGGTGAGGTCTGGGGAAATTCTCTGGTAGTACAAGGGAGAGAGCCTAGTCAAAAGAGCAAAAGGAGGACCTACCTAATAGCATCTGGCCATGTAACTCTAGAGACCTAGCACACTTCTGGTGTACTCAGACATCAAGTGTCACCAGCCTTGAACAGCAGGTAAGCTTCAAGTCAAATTAACAGGTTCTGTGCTCTTGGAACTCCAGGCTGGAGGGAACAGCTTAATAAAACCCAGAAAATTTCTAGTGGACCAGGGAATCAAGTTGAAGCCAACTTATCTTCCTGTTAGGATCCCCTCAGTACATTAAATGCTTTTGTAACTTGTCTTTTAGGAATGTAAAAATGTGAGTGTTTCCCTCTGACTAGTTTCAGGAAATTCCTGTGGCTTAGTAGCTAACATTTCTTTTAACAGATCTTCCAGCTTTTCTCAGTTATTTATAGGCAATGTCATTCTGGAGCTAGAGGAGAGGTATGATGAGAAGATGCTCAGAGAGCACTCCGGTGAGGTTGTCATGTTAAAGAGTTTGTGAAA
>NW_009606273.1:44285-67437 GCF_000690535.1 Cariama cristata | reverse complement strand
AAAAAGATAAGAAAAAAAAAAAAAAAAGGGGGGGGGGGGGGGAATCTTCCTCCAAACAAAGCTCGGCTCCATTCCATGACTTTCCTGTAGTACTAACTTTTCATTTGCTATGCAAGCAGCTCTTTAGGTAATACAAATATTACTTCAAGATTTGAGAGCAGATAAGGCTGATGTTGGAGAGCAGTGCAGGAAGGAAGAACACAGGTATCGCAGAGACATTTTGCTCTGTGAATAATGATGATAATGATAATTAATAATTATTCTGTGCCATTGGAGAATTCCACTAATTGGTAATCTCCTGCTTTAAAAGTCCTAATATTTTATTTCTGCTTATTGCTAACTACCACGTAGAATGCTAATGGAAATGTGGACGACTGGTATTTTAATAATCATAACTGTAATCACATGAACTTTTATATACCTAACCTTTAATTACAGTACTAGATGTGGAAAACTGGTTGCAGTCAAAAAGGTAAGTTATGGTGGGAATTATTTTTCAGTATAAAACCTGAGCTTCTAACATTTCAAAAGGAATAGATACAATGGATTTTATCTTGAACAAGAATTAAAATCCTTGGATGCTGTATTAATACAAGGAGTAGGGTTAGTAATGAAAGAGAAAGAAAGTTATGACATTTACAGAAGTACACAATACAGTAACGAAGTAACCAGCTAGTTTTATTACATGATTTAAATAACAGTAGTTAAATCAAATAGGTACTTTTGAAAATTTTACTCAAATAATATGGTGGATCAGTTTCCTACTCAGTTTCACTTAGGATCAGGTCTTCAAATAGAGATCACATATCAGGATGTGAAAGCCCTTTTGTCTTGTCTACTTTAGGACTAGTTGCATGAAACTCCAGTATCTCATGCAGTCATTTTTGCAGAGATCAAAGCCATTTATAAAGTCATAGAATCATAGAATCTTTATGGTTAGAGAGACCTCAAAGAACATCAAGTCCAACCTTTTGCCCAATGCCACCATGCCCACTAAACCCAGTAAGCCATGTCTCGAATCTCCACATCTAAACATTTTTTTAACATCTCCAGGGAAGATGAATCCACCATCTCCCTGGGGAGCCTATTCCAATGCCTAATGACTCTTACAGTGAAGAAGTTCTTCTGAATATCCAAACTGAACCTCCCTTGGAGCAACTTGAGACTGTTTCCTCTCGTCCTATCGCTAGTTACTGGGGAGAAAAGACCAATCCGCACCTCGCTACAACCTCATTTCAGGTAGTTTTAGAGGACTATCAGGTCTCCCCTCACCCTCCTCTTCTCCAGACTAAACAACCCCAGCTCCCTCAGCCGCTCCTCATAAGACTTGTTCTCCAGAACCTTCACCAGCTTCGTTGCCCTTCTCTGAACACGCTCCAGCAGCTCAATGTCCTTCTTGCAGTGAGGGGCCCAAAACTGAACACGGTATTCAAGGTGCGGCCTCACCAGCACAGAGTACAAAGAGATGATCACTTCCCTTGTCCTACTGGCCACACTATTTCTGATGCAGGCCAGGATGCTGTTGGCCTTCTTGGCTGCCTGGGCACATTGCTGGTTCATGTTCAGCCGTCTGTCGACCAACATCCCCATGTCTTTTCCTGCCAGGCATCTTTCCAGCTACTCGTCCCCAAGCCTGCAGCGTTGGATGGGGTTGTTGTGACTGAAGTGCAGGACCCGGCACTTGAACTTGTTGAATCTCATACAGTTTATCTCGACCCATCGATCCAGCCTCTCCAGATCCCTCTGCAGAGCCTTCCTACCCTCAAGCAGATCAACACTCCCACCCAGCTTGTTGTCTTCTGCAAATTTACTGAGGGTGCACTTGATCCCCTCATCGAAGTCCCCAATGAAGATGTTAAACAGAACTGGTCCCAAAACTGAGCCCTGAGGAGCACCACTTGTGACTGGACGCCAACTGGATTTAGCTCCATTCACCACCGCTCTCTGGGCTGAGCCAGCCAGTTTTTCACCCAGTGAAGGGTATGCCTGTCCAAGCCATGTTTATTTTTCTGTTTATTTTAAGTAATTTCTAAAACAGCTAAAGTTTTTATCCATACAGCAGAGTGTTTAGAAAATAAGGATTTTTTTTTCTTGCAAAGTTGTCACGTACATTGGTTCTGTTATATAAATACTACAGTAAGATTTCAAGGTCTGTATTTATTAAAGCTTTCTTAGCACCTTTGAAGTACTTGGTAGCAACTGGCTGTATCTTGTTTCTGGACCAGCATGGTTAGGAGTGTTTGCCAGTCCTTGTAACAACACATGCCTTGCTTTATATGATTTTATTGATTAAAGACCACCACTCAGTGCCATAATGAAACAGGACGGAGTGAAACTTAGGAAAGAACTGGAAAATTAGAAAAACAAGTACTGATCTCATAATCAAAATTTAGGCCATAAGAAAAAACTGACTAGATAGACGGATGGAAATTTTGAAAACAATGACATCTTCACAAAGTAGCAATTTATGCAAGTCACTAAAAAACATGTGTGAGGTTTTAATCTTCCTGCTTTCCTCACTCATAGTGTCTCATTTTGAGGCAGCTCTTTTATTTTTTCCCTGGAGATCATGCTGAAATAAACTGCCAAACATCCCTTACACCTCCATGCTATCTAATTATAGCCTGTAACACTCCAGAATGCTGACAGTGCTGAGCTATTGACTCTTGACACTCTCTAAAGCACTTAATTATCTTTTCACACAAGCCCCCTTCAGACCTGTCAACTTCTTTGTATTGTTTATGAAAAAAGTTGCATATTAAGATTTTAGGATTACGCACCTGAAATCAAAATTGTGCATACACATGGACCACTAAAGGGAGAATTTAATAAATGACAGGAGGAGAGATGAAAGAATTTGACTTGATAAAACTTCTCAAACAAGTAAAGGAAGAAAAATTCAGCCTTTTACAGAGATTCCTGGGATAAATGGAAAGAATTCGAGGCTTTTGATTAATTTTACTGAAGACTAAAAGGAAAAAAACATCAACAGGTAAGTGATTTGTATTATTTATTCTTAATCCATGAGATTAGGATCCAGACTTGGAACTTTGTCTCTTTCTAATGAAAACTGCATTTAAGCATCCCAGGCAAAAAAAAAGGAAAAAGAAGCTAAATTTGTCAAAATCTCCTGTGTTCCCTGGAAGTACTACTAGGGTCTAAAGAAAGACTCCTTAGTTGAATAAAGTACTTGTGGGTAATGTATTCCAGATTATATAAGTGATACAAGTGATTTTAAGCATTTTGGAAGCTTTTCTATCTAAATCTGTTGAGGTCATCCCTTGAGTGTCATTGGAAAACAAGATGTTAAACAAGATGTATAAACTTCCACGAAAAATTAATTCTCCACATAAATTGGGGTCACTTTTGCAGTATTTAAAGTAAGACGACCTTCAACTACAACAGTTTGATGACCAGATGCATGGAAGACAGATTTTGCAACTCTTGTGATTTGCTATAAAATTTGCAGAGATTTAAACTCATTCATGTGATTCAGCATGATTATTTATGAATATGTAGAACTAACTTAAAGTATGTGTTGCCTTTATATAGTATGTTATCTTGAAGACACTTACACACGTGTACATTTAGTAAGTCATGTACTCACCAAGCTAGTGAGCTAATTAATCTAGTAGTGACAAGACTCAGAGTTTGAAAATTGAATATGTCTACAGCACTTATTAACTACCATTTGTTCTCTCATACTAAAGTAATTTTGAATAGTCAACATACTTGTAAAAAAGCAACTAGTTCACAAGCATTTTCCAAATGACAAAACCAAAAATATTCCTAAATAATCACATTTTTAGACACAGGGAGTTCTTTCAGAACATATGCACTGATAATTAATATAAAAATATAATCTTGAGTTTAAAAAGGAGAAAATTCTGTTCCAAGGATTCTATAAGGCATACTAGTATTTTCTTAGGTATGAACAAAGAACCGATCTATTGGAAATAAAACATCCTTGAGATGCTATGGTCTATCATACCACGTATCAACTTCCTTTCTTTATCACAAGACTTACTAATCATGCTAGTTATCTATGTGGGAAATATTGTCTTATGACTGAATGTGGACCATTAAAAGTTGGCATTGAGAAGATTAACAGATATAGCATCTGCATACCTCATATGTAGGTGTGAGGGCAGCAAGGTTATTCTGTAGCAGTGAAGTGACTAAATGTATCTGCAATCAGGGGGTCAAGCTCATTAAGATTTTTGCTAGGTGATGCCAAATGGTATATACTAAACAAGAAGAGGTGGAGGACGTAAGCTAAAAAGGTTTTGTTTGTGTTTTTTACACTGGCTTAAATTCTGTATTCATCAAGCGATCCCTTCTATCAAGTCCATTTGGAAAGCAAGCTACGCGAAAATGAGTAAAGTTCTTAGCTTCAAATACTGATCTCCAGAAAGGAAGAAAACAATGAACTTGAAACATCAATCAAACTATTTGTAAACCGAATGCTTCTTCACATATTTTATGCTCCTCAATTATTTGCACTAAACATGAGGCAAAAAGACAGATATGGATACAAGAACTAATTTTATTAGGAGGTTCTAATTATACAACATAGAATACGACATCCACAGCACCATCATTAATTATAGCTTCTGCCTTAACAGCTATTTATTTGTGTTTTGATGTCACGACCTAATGGAGTCACATGTGTTCCATAAAATTTATTCCATCTCTACATCTTACAGCTGCCTCATTCTTGATCATGAACTCTCACAGCAGCTATCTTTCCAGTCTACTTTTCCCTCACATTTTCTGCAATCACTTCTTAAACTGCTTTGGTGACTTGAAAGGCTGCTCCCCTTACTGCTCTAATGATTGCTCTTTTGCACTGTTTCAGAGATTTACTCTACTGCTCCAGTGATTTTTTTTTCCCTTCTAGCATCACTACTGTGGCTTTTGCTCTAGCATCACCAATTGCTTGAAACATGTGCGGTAGCACATCACTGAACTATAAGATTTGCTTTACCTGGCTTGTCAGGCAGTGAGTGATATTTTGTCAATCTGAGGACCTGAATTTCTGGATGTTCCAAGTTATAACAAGCAGCAGCCTGTACAGGGCATGGATATGTGTATTGTATGGAATGGACATACTCATTGCTTTTTTCAAACCTTTATCTCATCCAGCTGAAACTTACTTACCTGCCCAAGTAAACACAGAAATTAAGAAGTAGAGAAGGGGTTGGGAAAGCTTCATCCAGTGTACCAGGAGAGGTTTTTCTTTGTAAAAATTTCATTGTAGTATAATTACATGGTTCCTAGAGTTCCTTATAATTAAATTATAAGATGTCTCTTATTTGTAGTCAAGCTGAAAAGGGGGGCGGGGTGGGGGGAGGAAGTTCAGTTTTGTTTTACGATTCTCCAACCATTCACTAGGGTCTATATATCATAATGCAATTATGAGCAAGAACCACAGAATTACATATCACAAACATTTATTTTAGAGGGTTATACATTCTCCATAAATGTTTGCTGTGGGTCAAATTTAGAATGTTTGATTTAATTATTTTCCTTCAGTAATTGCCATGTAAATTCATCCTGAAAGGGAGCCTTAGGGAAAAAAGAAAATGGTTACCTCTTTTCCTGTATTTTGAAAAAACATTTAAGATACCCTTCCTCCATAATTAAATTATCTCCTTTTTACTTTTCCATACTCTGTAAGTCCCTCTAATCCTATTCGTAGAGTAAGCTGAAAGAGCAGTTAGTGACAATGTTCTTCCTCTTTGGGAGAGAAGCAGATTGCATTTGAGGCTATTCTGGTTTTTAGTAGCCCAAATTAGACTTCTCAGTCTTCCACAAAAGAACAAAAAGCTCCTTTCAACAACATTTGACATCAAATTTATTGATTTGGTTCTTGTGGTTATTTCAAAACAAAAACTCTGAATGCAGCAGGTGTGCCCCAAGCCTGAAAGACTCACTAATGTATTATAGCTATCTCACTAAGATTCTTACTATGCATTTAGTAAAATGAAGGCACAAGACATAAATTTTCATCAGTATTTCTAATGCTAATTCATAAAGAAAAATACATTCTTAGGGACATAAATCCTATCCTGTGCTGCATAGCGGAAATGAGACAGAGGAGAATAAGGAATAAAAATTGTATGCACATTTGTATGACTATTACATAAGTTTAAAAGCAGAATTATCTTAGAATAGCAACAACAAATCACCAGCTTTACCCGTTTTGCCTAAAATTTTAAACACTCTCTCTCACTCATTTCTAAGAACAAGATAATCTCAACATTGTAGACAAAGCAAACAGAAAGAAAAAGGACCATCTCTCCCTTACATCCAACTGAGATTTAACCAAAGCCATCACAAGGAAGCACTTGTCTTCCCTACAGTTGTCTACAAGCAGCACTCAATCCTACAACATGCTTAGTCTCATTTTTCTGCTTTCTCAGCCCTTTCTCCACAGCTGCAACCCATCTGGAGTAGAACAAAAAATGCTACACTTCCATGTCACTGTTAAAGCCTCAGTTTGATCTGTATGTCAGGACATGTTGAGATTTTTCATAGGTTCACACTATCCTGTTTTTACTCTCTGCCATCCTCTGGTAGCAATTTGAGCTGTTCATAATTTAAAAAAAAAACAAAAAACAAAAAAACAAAAAACAAAACAAACAAAAAAAACAAACCACCAAACAAACACAAACAAACAAAAAAACCTACAATATGTTGGCAAACTGGAAAAAATTAAAAGAAATACAAGATAGGGATGAATTTAGGAATATCTGTCTCTCAACAAAAGACTAGAGAAGCTCAATCAATTTAAGTTCACTACAGGCAGAAGTGACAATTCAGATCTACGTAGTCAATGAGAAAAAATACATTTTTTTAAAAAACGTAACTGCAAAAGGCATAACAGGAAGTGGAAACTGAAAACTAAAACTACTATAGAGTTAGTGATTTTTTAGTGGAGGTAATTGAACAGCAGAATATTTATTTTACATTCTTTGTCAACTGATATCTTTATATTAAGCCTTGATGCCTTTTCTAAAAGCCATGCTCTGATCCAACAGGAAATTACAAACTTGAAACAGAAACCACTTCAGAAAATTCTGCAGTTTATCACTGTATCATCTTCTGGCCTTGAAATCTATTACTTTACTTCCCATCCTCTTCCCTTAATTATATTATGTTGCTATGCTTGGGACAGCTGAACAATACCTTTTATGAACAGACAGTATTAGCAATGTATTACATGCATCACACATAGTTTGGTATAAACACAGGAAAAATGAAAAGAGTTAGCAAATCTTGAACAAATACCTCATAGAGCATAAACAGGATGCCCTCAGGTGTTACAATATTCCACATTCAGTGAGTATGACTGTGAGGTGGAGTTAAGAGAAATGACAGAGGATATAGACAGAGATGCTTGAGATCTGTATTTAGACCATCTCGTACTCTGCATGGCTAATGCACAGAGGCATGTGGCCCTCAGCAGTTTCTGCAGAACATCTATCCCACAAATAGAAAACAAATGTCATGAGAAAATTTAAGTTTCTCAGATTAGATTTCATTTGACCACTGGCGATGAAGACACATTTTCACATAAATTTTCAAAAAGGAAAGATAAATCCCTTAATATCCTTGCCTGAAAAGTAACTCTGTATGTTTCTCTGATGTATTTTATTGCATTTCTCTTCCTTGTATAACATTCTTCCTTTGATTGCTTTAAGCATTCAAAACAGTCCAAGAAAAACAAATAAAAATGAATACTAAAAGAAAGAAGACAAAGACCAGACTCTAAGCATGGCTTTGGTTTGCAGTTTAATGAACTTACGAAGACGATAATTGTCTATTTCATCTGGGGTCTGTTGCTTTTATGATATATTTAAATTAATTACTTATGGAAATATTGGTACTCCAAGACACAACCGTGATTTTCCTAGAGCAAAGCTTAATAGAAAGCCAAGCTTTATTAGTACAGACATGTGGACAAATTTTTTGCAGCTTTTCCTCATTTTTACTCCAAATGCTGGCCACAGAAAAGAAACATAATTCTGTTTTCATTAGACAAAAAAAAGGTCTTCAAGGAAGCTATTTGAATGCCAAGTTTCAAAAACATCCACTTCACTCATTCATATAATATATTAAAACACACAAAAGAGGAACACAATCTCAAATTTTTGTTTGCTTAAACAAATGAATGTTAGCATTATTTTGTACCTTACACTGTAATTTTTTTTTACTTTTCATTATTAAGAATATATTTTCTCTAAACTTTGAATCAGTACCTACTACATTCATTGATGCAGTTACATCAGGACAGAAAAAAATTCAATCAAATCACAGACAAGGAAAGCTGAAATTCGTGAGGAAGATTCTGTCACAATTCCAAACAGAAAAGTTTGCATAAACCTACTTTTCCTTGTCTAAACTTGGTTCTTCTTTAATAAAATTGTCCATAAAATACTGATCTTTTTACTTACTCCTACTCTTCAAATGAATGACAACATTACAAGATATAGAAGTAGGCTTAAAAAAAATAGGCTTTTAGGCTTTTCCAATAAACGTGAAATACAGGTTAACACGTGTATCAGGTCATATATTTAATACATAGTTTTGTGACTGTGGTCTTTGAAAATTAGAAGGGGGGTGGTGTAAACTTTAACAGGTTAGTCCTGCATTCTGAGTTTTAAAAAAGAACAACCAAAAATTGTCCCTGTCCTTAAGTCAATTACTAGTTCTAGAATTGACATTATTCAAAGTGAAATACCTGGACAGGGTCTGTTAACTACTTTTAATAATAGTTTGTGTTAATTCACTGAAATGTGATGCTTCAAATGGAGTTTATAAAAGCAGGGAATATTGGAATTATTTTTTTTTTTCCTTCTCTAGAAACAGGACATTCTAGAAATACTCCAGGAAAGACTACTCCTGGCAATAATATCTTCTATATGCAAAAGGCTATCACTACACTTGAACTTCAATTAAGCCTTAAAAATAGACGAGAAGCACAGAGAAGCACTGTGACCTGCTTTGTGCAAGCAAGTTAAATTCTTAAGCATGTATGTACACACGTATGGTGTTATGAAGGTTTGATTCTCCATATTATTTTTCTAATCAAGCTCATTTTTTAGCAGGAAAATGAAATCAGCATGTTTTCTAGAATTAACGGTTTTCAGTTTTTCATTTAGGTAATGATACTGCGTAGGTGTGTCCTCAATTGCAATATAAAAAGAGCAAAGTAAGTTTTTGGTTTAGTATGGACTAAGCAAGAATTCCTACCAAAGAGGTATTCAGAAAGAATAAAATTATTGGATAGTGTTACACACGTTAGCAATTTTGAAGGGTACTGAACAGACAGTATGCTGATAGCTTGCAAGCAAGTGAAGATCATTTTTATACATCTTTTCTGTCAGTATATCTATATGTTACTTCAAGTGAAACTCTCATTGAAAAACTGAGAGAGGAAGTGTATTAACTGAAGAGGATGCTTACTATTCTATGATTTACTACGATATTTTGGTATTTTTAGTTTCACTAATTCTCAATAGCAAATAGGCATTTGTTATTTCTCTCTTGCCACTCTGTCCCAAATTTGATATTTAAAAAATTCAGTGGTTGTGCATCAAAATAAGGTCTTTAATGTGTCCAGAAAAGGCAAGGTGAGATATTCCTAAAATCTCATCAGTTGTTTAAGAGATAAAAAAACTTATTTTCCAAAAACTACCTTAAATTTTGAATATATTGGTCTATTCTTTAAAAAATATTCTTAACATAGTAAGTGTAGTAAATTGAATGATAGACTGTTATGGATACTATATGTGGTTGCTATCAATAACCAAAATTCATATCAAGTTTGTAATACTCTGATACATCAAAAACTAATGTAAACCTCTATACATAAATAATTTTGTAACAAATCACCACAAATACATCAATTTAGCACAACCTGCCATTGAAATCACTTTACATTAATTGTAAATTATTTATTGCCTTTAAATACTGTATTTAAGTTCCAACGCTTCAGAAATATACACCTATAGACTGTAAAGCTGTCTTGTATGGTCATTTTCTATAGAAGAACCATGAACTACTTTCAACCAACAGCTCTTCTATTCAGAAGGTATATAGTGCAATTATGCTGAAATACATGCCATGCTAAATAAGACTTTTTGAAGCAGTGTTCTTTTACTTACGTCTATTGGAGTAGTATTTGATAATATACAACACTATAAGAATCAATTTCACATTTTATTCTAGTTGGATAATCTATACATGCAATTGTTGTAGATGAAAAGGGAAAAACATTTTTTAATTGGAAATTTTGTGACGCTGGTGAGAACTGCTGCAGTAAATTGGTATTATCAGTAAGAAGGCCTAATTCTTATTTATACTATTAGCAATTAATTAGTTTCTCATAGTTTCAAGTTAAAATATGTACATATAAAAGCAATGTAAGGAAATCTTTTCAGCAACTTCAAGATAAATTGCTATAACATCTCTGACCTGAAGTAGTTACACCATCTTTAGAATCATTTGCAGAGCTGTCTATTTCCTTTTTCAAAATGTGAAACTGAAATGTTTTGCACATTTGACTTTGCCATCTTGCACACTAAGATGACAAAGAGTTCCCTTCTCTTTTTTACATGATGACAATCCACAGCTAATATTAATCTTGGCTTGTGCATTTGAAAGTATGTAATTGCTGTGTGATCATTTGATTACAACTACTGTCAATCAAACTCCATTTTTTTAAAATATTTGCCTCATAACATCATGATTGGTTTGCTCAACTGTGCCTTCCACCTTATTCTCCCCAAAAGCCAACTCGTCTCTGGCTTCTATGGCCTTGTTGCATTTAAAGCACAAAAAAATGGCACAAAATAACCTGGTACTACTATTACTTCTCTCTCTGAATTCAGTACATATGTACAGCTTCTATAAGAAATTTGCTGCTTAATTTTGAAGTACAAGGCAGGTGATACGAATTAAATAGTTCTTGAAAATGGTGATCCATAAGCAGAACATACAATAGACTGACTTTTGGTATGTAATTTATGCTTACTTTTTCCAAATGACTTTTATAACTCAATCATTCTGCTGCTCATGAATTCTGGACTCATTAAAGATTATGTAAATAAAATATTTTACATGGAATTATTATAGTCAAATGGCACCATTGGATTTAAATAGCAAGGTGGGGATTCAAATTTCAATACTTCCATTGCTCATGAATTTCTGATTTTTGTGAAGGAATCTTACAAATTTCAGATCACGGTTTGTAACTTAACCACTGCTTCTTCCCATCCTGCTCACTCACTCAAGATTTTAGAAATTGGGATCTATCAACATGCACTATCATAGATGATCTATCTTAGATGTGTGCAGAGGTAGACTCATATGAGTGCAAATTTATTTTTAACATAGAAAAAAAGAGACCTTTCAAGCCTTTGGACTGCATCATTTTTGTCTCCTCAGAATTTGCAGCCCTGACACTAGCAGTTCCATGAGACCTCTGTAAGGGTCAGAAGAGAGGTTTCCTTCTTGATCTACCGTTTGAGCTTTTGACTTTCAAGATCATGGTGCTCAAGAACTAATACAGTACATGTTTCAGCTACTAAAAACATATCTGTTGCTTAATGTCTGGGATTTTTTTAATCTTAAAAAAACAGTGAGCTTGGTGTTTTTACCTCTGACTTCTAGCTTGTATGTGTCCATGGAAATAGTCACCTATACTGCAGTGAGGGAGAGCAGAAAGCAAACTCTTAGAAATCCATTTATTTAGCTGAATTACTTCCAGATTGTCTGAGAAATAGTAAAATGACTTCTTTGTGTTTATGATCCCATTTCCTGTTATTGTGCACATGCATCTAGATGGTTCCATGATGATTGAGAGAAGGACCTTGAACAGTTTGTACTGATTATATTATGTGAGAGAAGCAATTTATTGTAACAAGAGTCCTTCAAGAGTTGCTCTAGGTTTTGTTTTATTGATCAGTATATGAATGAGTTTGATTTATACGAAGAGGGCATGTGTTTTTAAGGATAACCCTCAGAGCTCATTCCATTGCTATCCCTAAGAAGATACACAAGGTCATGCAGTTGGGTACTATGAAATTAATTCACAATACAAAATAATATTTTGCTGTGTATTTCATCTCATTTGTGTTATTTTAGCTCCCAGTTCTATAATAGCAACAGAAGCAAAAAATGTGTATGACATCTTTGCATATGTGACTTTAATTCTTATGGTTTCAAGTCCATGTTTCCTTTCATTTTAAACCAAAATTCAATAAAATATGTCAGCACAAAGCAGATAGTTACCCCTTAAAACAGGTCTTTAATTGATTCTACTTTGATATTGGATGAAACAAAAAGAATCTCCAGAAACCATATAACTGTAAGGCTGCTGGCAAAAGTGTCTTGTTATATAAAGCCGTATAACTAGGAGGAAAGGTTGAAAGGCATCCATCTACAGACTTCTTTGGAGTTTTCTGAGGAAGGAGCCCTGGGTACATTTAATACACCAAAAAAAAAAAAAAAAGAGAGAGAGAGAAAAAAAAGGAGAAACCAAAAACACTACAGGGGGAAATCTCATGTAAATTAATGCTTTGGGGATTTGAGTTCTTATTTATAAGAGTTGATCTTTTTGAGCAAGCACAGAGAGTAAAAACATCCTGTTTTCTCTAGATAATTTAAGCATGGTTTTGTAGTATGATAAAGTTACTATCTTGGTTTCCTTTGGCAGGTGAAAATTGGTTTACTGCACCTGCTGAAAGACTTACCTCTCTGGGATTTAAAAAAAAATAAGAAATATGTGATACACCTTTAAATTCATACTTGACTAAGTTCTGCCTTAAAAATAGCTTATCTCCACACATTTTTGCCAATTTATGGCAATATCCCATTTAAAAAATGTGAAAAATCGTTTCCTAGTGCAACTCTGCATAAAACAGTTATAAAGAAAGTGGACTTGTGGAAGCTCTTCAGACTTCAATCTTTACATGTCACATTGAGCAAGGCATATGTATTATATTCTTCACAAAATACAGATCTGTTCAGGATAATTTCTGGATTGCCATTACCAAATGATAGTTAACAAAAAAAAAAAAAAACCTTCATTGTTATATATCAAATTTTATATTGTAACTATGAGAAAATATTTTTAGTGGAAAGAAGTCTGAAAAGGTCTCTAAGCCAAATTTATTTATACAGAAAATGAGTCTTTGTTTAAAGCATGTGGATGTATCTGACAAATAGGATGGACTAAACACAGCAGTTAGTTCAGTCCTGTACACTCGGAGGCATGTCCCTTCTATCTCACTTTTGGTTTTGATGAAAAGAAAAGTGTATTTGAAAAAATCAAATGCAAAAGCCAACTTTATTTCTAACTTCCTCAAGTCTGTGAGGTTTTCTTATTTGACCAGGAGAAAACAAGTAGTTACTAATCATCATTTACTGCAGTTGAAATGCATCTTGAGAATGCCACCTGAGAAGTGAAATTGCTGGCACCTATTTGCTGTCCAGCATAGAAGATGGGTACATATCACAGAATCATAGAATCATTATGATTGGAAGAGACCTCAAAGATCATCAAGTCCAACCTTCTACCTAACGCCAGCATGCCCGCTAAACCTACTAAATTATGTCTCGAAGTGCCACATCTAAAGATTTTTTGAACACCTCCAGGGACAGTGAGTCCATATCTTCTATGCAACTACTGCTATATATCTGAGCAGCTTCTTCGGTATAACAAAACAGTGAGATTAGCTTCAAAAGAGTAAAGTTCCTTGATTATTTCTTTCCTAAGTGAGGGCAGTTTGAGGAGTTGTGAAAGCTATCTTAGTAAGAGGAAAGGTGAAAAAACAGTGATTACACAGACCTGCCATGTAGAGACAATTTTTTGTGGCCTATCCCATAGGGAAAGCAAATCTTGTTTTAAAGCGTAAGGAATAAAACTGAGTTGGTTCAAATTACAGAAAGAAAATCTTTACAGAACACAATATTTTACAGAACAAAATATGCAGTATGATAACTTTCAACTCAGTTTATGCTTGGTATATCTTATTCTTTCTGCCAAGATCTCATGACCAACTTCCTAATTTATCATCAAGTCTCTGAATTGAAGGGCTAAGTAGAAGTAGCTAGTGGGGACTGCTGTGAAGTGATCACTGAGGACTGTCATCTATGAGGAGCACAGTTCACAAGGAACAGTAGGGCAGCATGGATGCTGTATGTATGTGATTATGAATGCACTTTTGCTAAATGCAGGGATTTAGGCTGTGATTTTATAAATGAGAGGGAAATGGAGATTTTTTAATGCTTATTCAGTGAAAATATTTAAAGTTTTACTTTTAAGTGTGAGAGCCTTTCAAACACCATTGATGAATGCTGGCAACAGACAGAATGGGGAAAAAAAAACCAGCAAGTAACTTTAATTAAACTTTCCATCAGCTTGAAACTGTGGCATACTTAGAGACCTTCTTCCCTGTTTAATATTTTAGCATTGTTCAAGCAGATAAATAATATTATATCATAAATACATATAATAGAAATTACATAATAAACAATGTATGAGAGCTTGCTTACCAAGATTTTCCCATCTCACAACTTAGTTTATCAGGCTTCATACTGACTTGTTGGATAAGACAATTAATTTCAGCATAATATTTGCAAACCTCCTTCCTGCACTCATAATGTTGAGATGTGTTTTTTGAATGGACCTTTCTATCTCACAAATTTTCACTAAGATTCTTTCTTAACATAGCTTCAGTGATTTTCCATATTCCAGCTGAAGTCTGTCTTTCAGTCTTCATGTATGGCAGTGGGACCTACAACCCATCAGAGAGCACTTGTGGTTGTAAACGGCACATTGTTTGCAAGGCTCGATTAACAACCAGGTATCCACACACCCGCAGCCAGATTCACCAGATTTCTAAGGAGCACCAAGCAGATTCAGCATGCAGTCCTGTCCCTCCACTCCTCAGCCATCAGGTCCATTGGATTTGGCAGTATCTCAACAACCGTGGTGTTTAGGCTAGTATATCATTCATCAACAGTTTGTTCACTCAAGAAAGTAAGCGGAGCTACACTCTAGGGATGGTAGCAAGTAAATGAATTTATTTACCTATGCATATTTATTAGCTTATGATAGGTGAACAAATGCTGCAACTCTTTTCAGTGAATCTACCCTTCGTCACTATACTGGTTTTATACTTGTGTTTCTTCTCAATTGCAAAAAAAGTAATTCCTGAGATGTACTGTTTTGTGAGGAAGAAAATTAACATTTATCATTAAAAAAGGAGTAAATGTTTGAACGGAGCAATTAAGGACAGATAAATTAAAAAAATTTTTCGTGTTGGCTACATAAAGATCCAAGAAAACTCTTCTGGTTTATATCAACTCAAAGATCAAGCTGCAACTGATGTTTAATGACAGCATTGTCTCCACAATTTTGTTTATTTTACTGTCAAGACTGACAACAGTTATCCTTATGTGGCTACAGCAGAATTTATTTTGGAAGAACTGTAATATCTGATTGTTTTCACATAATTCACTAGACTGTATGAAAACCTGCAGCAATGACTACATAAAGATCGTCATCCAAACTTAGAGATAAGACAAGAAAACTCTTTTTTAATAACAAATAGAAATTATTCTCAGAAAATTCATTGGCTTTTGACTTAAAATACAAATAAGAAGTCTATTTTTATTCGCTTCCCAATTCTTTACTGAGAAGCCCAAAATAATGTCAGAAATGCTAGAACATAGGAGAACACATGAGAATACAGAAAATGCATGTCTTTATTAACTCTTCCATCTTGTTTCACATTTCTAGACTAAAATCTGATCTGTGGAAAATGTAAATAGAGCTGATTAAATACTTTTTCAGTGATGGACCCACAATGCTTAGAGACTGCTTAGAAATGCTTACAGACCAGGCAGAAGACTAGGTTCAGAAAAAGTACAATCACCTAACTGATTTCAAATCAATTAAAATGAACTCTGAAGCAGATACATGAGGTAATAAATTTCAAAGAGTACAAAGAGGTCCAGAAGAAAAGCAGTCCTCCTACGTCATGAAGAGGAGACAAAGCTGTATGATCCCTCGTTTTCTGAATAGACCACATGAAGGAAGAAGTGAGCAACTAGGAACATTTTGTCCAGGGACAAACAATTCTGCACTTCAGGCCTGAACAGAACTTCAATTTGAGGTAATAAATAACATTTTTGTAATTTACTTGAGAAAAATGACACCCTTCTCTTTATTTCTGTTGAACATCTATCTGTATTCTGTCATTGATGTCCATGTATGGAGAATAGATGTGTGCACATCTCTGTGAGGAAGAAGTCTTTAACAGCTTCCTAAAAAGGTTTTCTATATCCCAAATTGCCATTAAATGAGTTAATAGATTGTTGTGAGTTAAAGATGTCATTCTTAATCCTTAACATGAATCAAGGGATTTTCACTGGGCTATCTCTTCAGATCAGATACCATATGCAGAATGCTTGTGTGAGTTCTGCAGACACATATACTTCATCTAATTGGATCAACACACTGGATTACCTAAATACTGGCTGAGTTTTTAACTTTCTTGTCAATTTAAGATTCAAAATCCCCCATAATGAGTCTTAATACAAATCTATGCAAAATAATCTCAGCTTCACAACATGATGAGTTAATTTCAATTTACTTATTTAACTAATTTGAATGTTTTGATTTATTGATTCAATTTTTAATTGTGACTTTTCATTCGGTAGATTAATCAAATGTGTGTTTAATTGTCTACTTACTTTTTAATAAATTCTTGGAAAACACACACACTGGCTTACTCCAGCAGACTGCAACACAGGTTTTGAACTCTGAAGGCCCAAGTTCACTCAGATATTTGTATTCTTTTATGTCCTGTTTCCAAATCAATACTGAAGTGCAACTGTAACTAATTTAAAAAGAACTCAGGGAAAAGCACTGCTGAATGAACTGGAAAGCCATCATCATATTTTCCTTCCTCAACCAGTAGAAAGAGTTGTTACACTTTTGAGACACTTATATCAACTCTGAGAAAACTGAGATGACTCCTCATCCTAGAGAAAGACATGTGAGATTTGATTTACACTTGGAGACCTTAAGTCTGCTCTTACAGTACTGCTGTGAATCTTTCTAGGGATCTGACTGTTGAACTTTGCATAGTCTTGTGAAAAAGCACTAGGTCAGATTTGCTTTAAGGTTTAGTTATCTCTGGGAATCACTGTGTTTTCAGCTGAAAAGTGGGAGAAATCGTGATGGGTCCACTCAGTTTCCTCATCTCAGAGCACCAGCTGACTTTGATACCAGAAAAGAGTGAGGAATTTCCAAATGTTTAGGGATTCTTATGTCAAAAAAGGAAGGCCCAGTACTCCTCATCCCTACGCTTCCCTTCCCAAAGCTGATGTTGCCCAGCTATTTGAGGAGGAAAGTAGTGATGCTGAATCCCAGCAGCAGCTGCTCTGCCTGTGATACATGTCAGCTCGGGGTGGCAAGAGCCTCTGCCACCTTCACAGAGCCAGCCCAGCATCAGCTCTGGTCTCTGGCCAGCATTGCCAGAGAGAAAGTTCTTTGATTTTAAATCCCATCACCAAATGTCGCCTCTGGCATGTTTTGACTCTGGGCAATTGAATTACAGAACAAGGTCCAGCTCCAGCCTTTGCTGCCATGTCATTTATTTAAACAGATTGAACCTGAGGTAGGATGCTAGGAGAGAACCTTACAAAATCTCATGTGCTTGGAAATTATTTCTTCCCTCCCTCCTTCCTCTTATTTATACAATCAAGAAGACACACCAAAAAAAACCAAAACCAACCAAACAAAAAAAGAACAAAAACAAAAAGCAAATGAACAAACGGAAAATAAACGAAAGGAAAAAGAAAATTTAAACAAGTCACATTCTGTTCTTTAAAGATAAAAGGGAGCAGCAGAATTTCTGAGCACTCCAGTAAGTTCTGGGACCAGGATAGAGCAAAGGACCTGAACGCGATCAAAGGAATTACAGAATTGCTGGCAGTAGCTGTAGGTAGCAAAAGCTTTGTCTTTTTCCCTTTGCCATCTGTTCCTCGTCCAGGGGAGGGCTGGCTGCTCCTCAGCTGCACTGGGGAGGAAGGCCGTGTTGCAAAGTGCTGCCTGTGGCGTTTTCTGTGAAACAGCAGTCATTTCTGCTAAGCTAAGTCCATCAGTATCCTGGCTGATGGCAAGTCTGAGGCAGATGATGCCAAACATCTTTGGCCACAGTGGAGCTTTGGACAAGCTGCCTTTTGGCAGCTAGAGTTCCCTTTTTTTTAATGTTTCTTTGTCCATTTTGAAAGCTGATGGAAAACTTCTTAAAAATGGACAAGTCTATGAAGAAGAACTGATGTGCAATCTGCTGCCACTCAACTTGAAATGGCACTGCAGGAGAGAGAGTCTGGGTCTTGATTATCTAAAGACATTAGAAGGAAGCAAAATCTTCCACAATTATTAACAGTTATGACTGCTGCCTTCTTAGATGATCTGTAAGAAAAGTCTAGTCAAATAGAAAGCTGAATATGGTGAGCAAAATGAGAAAGTAAGAAAGAAAATAAGAACTAAAGTAAGATACTTATTTTAAGTTTGTATTTTACCATATCTGGAAGTTAGTGTTGGAGTTGTAAAGTGGAGTGTACCTTCAGAATGCTCTTCAAGCAGAGGAGACAAGACATTCAGGACCTTTCTTAATTCTATTTAAGTATTTATGTGTAAAGTATGGAAAATTCTGACTGATTTTTAATAGACTCCAACTACCCTCCACTTGAAACAAGTTCAAAATTTCTCAACAAGCTTTCGAGTTGGAAGTATATTGAAGGGTTGGGAGGTGACATTTCTGAGATCGGGAAAACTCCTATGGACCTAAGGATTAAGACTACTTATTTTAGGTATTTCCAGACTGAAAGAAATGTCTAAGAGATTTTGTCTTTCCAGACCTACACATATCTTTAAAAAACTTACCTGTATTCTACTCACTGTGAAATTATAAGTTTGTAGATTTTCTTATACATCTTCCCAAAATTATGCCTCTTTGAAAATAAGCATTTAAACACACTAACATTAACTAGAGGTTTCTATTTTTCTTTTTCCTTAAAGTGGATCTCTATCAACTTGTTAACAACCCTCAGGATACAGGAATCAAATCTTTTAATGAAATGCCTGAATTGCTCTTCATGTTTTACTTTTCAATGTTATTTCTGTTAGCTTTCAAGATTGAATTTCATGTGACCAAGCTAAGATGTGATTAACGTAGGAAGGTTCCCAACAAACAGGTATGACATTTGAGGAAGACTGTGTGATCTGAATCTTGTGACAATGTTGATGTTAGGTTTATTTTGTATAATTGCTCATTCTCATAATTGCAATGGTAATTCATAACTCGATCCATCTATGTCCATTTCTAGATCTATTTATATACTTTAATTTTCATAATTATTCTTCAGAGAGTTAGGTCTTGAAAGGAAAAACCCTGTGTTCTATTAATTCAATTTGTTTCGACTTTGTGTTCCTCTTTTCAAAATTCTCTTTTGGCACTAAATAGTTATTGCATTGTTTAGTATGTAATTACTTAGATTATTAACACAAAAGTTGGGATGTGCTTATAACTCAAAGCAATGGAATAATCCAAATATTTACAAGTGCTTTCTTTTTAGAGAGAAATAAAAATCTCAGTCACTTCACTCTTGCACAACAATTACAACAAAAGTGTTTAAAGGGAACTATTGAATCTAGTAAATTCTAAAGACTAATGACACATTAGGATCTGAATTTACAGTAAATCCCTGTTGTCCTCTTTCCTAATTACATCTAAAAGCATGCTTCTTTCCTTTCATTTTTCCACATTTGTTTGTGCATACGTTTACACACCCAGACTACTCTCTCTGCAGCAACACAAAACTAAAACAGAGAAGGCAGACATCGAAAGTTACAGGGTCAAGATCTTCCAGATAAGAGCTGCCATCTCTTGGATCAAAACTCCACCTAGCCTAGCATCCTGTCTGTCTTGGTAACCAGGAGCAGACACAGAGGGAAAAATAAAACACAGAGGGAAAAATACAACAAAGAAAATACACATAATATGATCCCTTTCCCTGGTATATCTTCATGGCATCAGGAGACTATGCTTCACAGACTTGCTAGTTCCTGCATCTAATAGCTGTGTTGCACTTATTCTCCATGAATTTCTCTAATCTTTTTCATAAGCATGTACATTCTTAGCCTCTATCAAAATCTGGAGTGTTGAAATCCACAGATTATTCCTTATCTCCATTATTTTAATAATTATTTGTTTAAAACTTTCCAATTCACTTTTTTTTCAGAACTTCTATTTGCTAATCAGAGTGGATTAAAATGTTTTACATGTGTTCTTTTATGTCACTACCTTGTCATAAAACTAGTCCCCAACACCACCCCTTTGCCCTACAAGCTCATTATTTTATTGTATAGATTTCTGGGACAAAGTTCAAAACAGGCACAATGTTTGGACTCAGAGACAAACAGACTCAACAATTTTAATTTTCAGCAATGTCAGGACTTTCCCTTTAGACCTATCTTTGCTGAACCACTCCTTCATATATTACTGAGCAATAATGTCATCCGAAGTATTGGACTAGTTTCTCATTCTAAAATATGCTGGTGTCTCCCATCACACAGAGACATTGGAACCTCCTAAACTGTTACTCTTCTTTCTACCAAGAAGGAGTACCATCATGTGTCTTGAGAAGAAATAATGACTTGTAGCACCAAGAGTTATAGTATCTACTGCTTGAACTAAGATTGTGGATTAGCTGAGGATTAAACCGTGAGACAAGCAGGGTTGTTGACCTAATTTGAATTCTGAAAACTCAGAAAAAATTCTGAAACCTCAAATATATATTTAGCAGTGCAATATCAGCCGTGATGAAGATTTTCCGAAGGGACGAAAGGGAAAGAATACTCTAAATTGTGTGTTTAACAAATTGATTCAGGTAGCTTTTCCTTTTATGAATTACAAACTACCAAAACTAATGTAGTTTTGGAGACATTATTTTGTCTGGAAAATTTGCAGGAAATATAAAAAGAAAACCCACACCTTTAGAACTACAGAAATCAGAAGAAGTATAGAAATATGTTATTTACTTATTACTTCTTAGCAGTATCTTCAGAGACCTTTCAGACTACTGAATTATTAATCATGTAGGCACTGCAATTTTATTATTCTTTTGAAAGTCCATAACAACTCTTACTAAGACATTTCAGCTTATTGGGTCAAGGCTTGTACTGTGAATCTTTAACTTATGGGTCATTGATTTGGTAGACTGTAATAGCTTCAGCTTGACAGGTCAAAGTCAATGTATCATGTCACTTTATATCCACCTCTAACACCACTATGCCCAAGAACAGAAACATTGATTTTATCTGGGTATGTCCTTCAAGCATTTAAGCCATATTTCAGCCTGGAGTAATATTATGTCAGTTCATTAGATGACAGTTCACCAGTAAGACATTTCGTAAAAGGAAAAGTCAAATATGGTATTACAGTGTCATTATATTAATGCCAATACAAGAATAATGATTTATTTGTAGAAGCAAAACCAAACAAATACATTGCCTTTAAAAAAACAGATACAGGGCTGTGCTTACTTAAAGTCATACAAAGTTGTCTTGTTTATTTTGATACTTACTGATATAAGTAGCCAAATGTGATTTGGACTTATAAATTACTTGGTGATAGATTACCTGATAGTCAAGGGATGCATTTGCCACTCTCCACTACAGACTTACTTGGTATTTCCACTTGCTTAACAGGACAGTAATACAGCCCTTCTTCTAGGATCATGGCAAATATTTACCCACATGGACCCTTTGTAGTGCTGTACCAGGACAGTTACATAGTCCAGTTAGCAGCTATGAGACCTTTACATAGTCTTCTCCTCCTTCTCTCTTGGGGTGTCACAAATTACTGGGTGCAAAACATGATTTTTAAAAGACTCTCTGATCTTTCTGCCAGCCAAATCTGGCTAGCAGAGAATCATCTTTGCAGAGTATAGCCTTGCTCCTCAGTCCTACAAATATCAGGACAGCTTTCAGCCCTTCGTTAAATATTTTACAAATGAACTGGCCTAGAAAACACGCATGCATACCCATTATATATTTGCCCTCTAAGCACAAATATGTATATAGCTACATCTGTACATTCCAGTGCTTTGTATTTAAGAAACGATGCCTGTATTTCTTTATAATTTCCTTACCTTCACAAGATCATTTCTCAATACCAGTATGTATTTACAGAAAGAAAAAATAAAACTAAGCAACATCATAAATCATTCAGCAAACATCCCAACTCTATTCATAGCCATACATCTGTTGCCAGTAATACAGATAAATATAGAGTCATAGAAATATACACACAGACTTTGAGAAAATATGCCTCTAGACAGAAACATATTGTGCATATGCAAATAACTGTCTGGCACTGAAGCTTTGCCCTTTAGCATTCACTTAACTGTATCTATTTCCTATGCCTGCTCCCTCCCGTTTTTCCATCTGTTTATTTTTTTTCAAACCTTCACTTAAGAATACAGTACAACCTCTCAAAAATCAAGAAATATGGTCCTGCAAATATAACTGCCAGGTATAACATACAATATTGCTTGTGGGAGGAGAAAAAAAGATATAGAGGAGGCTACATTCAAATTTTCCTACAAAGGTTACAGGAAATGGGTTTTATCCATTTCATCCGAACGCTGTTCATTACCAGTTAGATTTCGGGTCTGGTTGCTATACTTTAAAGAAATTGTATAATCCAAGCCTTGCAATCAGCTTTTTTAATTTATTTCCCTGAAATGACAGGTCTGGCAAAGGCAGGCTGGCCTCTCAGATGTCTGGATTACACTGTAGCTATGGAAACAGGTGTTAAAGTGCTATGAATTTCAAGTTACACTGATATTCTGCACATCACGTTCTGTACTGATGACAGGTTATTTTACATGCTGACCAATACAACAGCATCAATCTTACTGATTTATAGCAGACCACCAGGTAAGAGAGCCTCTGTGATGTACTTGGGGAGCTTTCCCCAGGTTTTATGCTCGATGTGTTCCCTTGCACATACAGACCAACACACGCAGATGAAGAGGCAGTACCTACTACCCGACTCTT
>NW_009606273.1:37836-44254 GCF_000690535.1 Cariama cristata | reverse complement strand
CCTTGCGCATGCAGACAAAGACACGCAGATGAAGAGGCAGTTCCTTCTACCACACTCTTGCCAAAGCCTTCAGGCCAAGAGGTACAGGTGCCTGAAGGTGACTTGCAATAGCCTTTCCAGCTTAGCATGTGTTTGTGACTTTTTTCTTTCTCAACGGAAACCAGCTTGTAGGCCATCCTCACATGGGGCACTAACTCAGGGCCAAAGTCCAGCAGTGCTTTCCATGGGTTTGCATGAGGTGGTATTAAAAAAACAAAGCTGGGATAGGGGGAGGAGAAGATAACCAAATAAATACCTTTTGTTTTGGTACAAAATTGCCTGTGCTAGCAGTGTTTGCCTTCCCGTCCCTCTGTGACTTCTGTAGCAGCAGCAGCAGTGTGAGAGACCGGGCAGGAACCTACCACCAATTCCCATCGTCCTGCAGAAAATTCAACTCAAAAAACCAACATATTGCACTACTACTCTGTCTCACAACAAATGGTGAAGTCCAGAACTAGTTTCTGTATAATTTTGAATCCAGATGAATTGCTACAGAAGTCACAAGTTTTCAGAGGAACATGCCTGGTCTCCCCCAGGCTTGATCGCACTGTCTTATTTTGGTAGACCCCGTGTCATCATTTACCTTCTCCCTCTCAGTCATGTTATTTTGGTGAGAGATCTTTACTGCTTATGTGTATGGACACTCCCCAAGCAGCTCAAGACCTGCTTCCTCCTTCATGCCATGCAGACAATCCAATCCCTCCTGAACCTGCCTCCACTGTCAGCAGGGCTGTTTTTTCTTTCCTGGTATTTATTATCTTGTTGGTATCTCTTATTCATAGCAATGCAGACAGTGGCGAAGTCAGATTTAGTGTCAGGCTGTGTCTTTCCTCCTCGAGGTTTTGTAAACTGAAAAGGTTTTTCTTCTTGTAAGAGCCGGAAAACCTCTTCAAAACTAAGATTCTGTAGGTTGAAAATGTACAGTATGTTTTGCATATAAAGTGATCTTGTCAAAGTTTAGCCTTCAATTATTTTCTAAAGTATGATGAAGCAATAATCACTCTGAAGAATTTAAGAAATGTGAAGGTTTTGCTATGTTGCTGTAAAATTCCTATATAAAAATATTGGTGGGAAAATATAAGTGAAATTGGTCCAAAAGAAATAAAGCATATAAGACATAAGGTAGCAAAACATGTAAACTACCTCATTACCAACGATGATATGAGCTGCACTTTGAAAACCGCTATCCAAAAACCCAAATAGAATACACAGCTGGTAGAGTTGTGAATGGCCGTACTATTTTTTATCAGTTCCAAGATTTCCTACTGCTTTTGAGCACCAGACCAGTGGAACAGCTCAATTGTCTACTTTACATAAACACAAATGAAATAGCATAGAGGTAGTTTTTTGTAAAGTGGGTTCCTCTTCACAGAGAATGGAAATAAGGCCAAAGACTTTTGTACATGGCATGACTTGACAATTGTATGAAAACATTTCTGAGTGTTAGTGGTCTTGAACTGATTTCAGGGTAAAGGAAAAAGTCTCTGCACACCAATAGAGAATTTCAGTTATATAGTTCTCCGAATAAAATATTTTATAAATTAAAATCAGAGAGGATTGTTTCCAAGATTCTGAAATATGTGTGCTGGGAAGTCAAAGTTAAGGTGAGGACAGTCATCTTATTTCCCCCTTTAATTTCAAGAACTATTGTATATCAGAGTGACAGAAGAGGAACTTGGTCTCTCTTGCTCGTGTAGCCAACATCATACAAGCAAATTGAAGACATAATTATGGAATTTCAACACTGGTTATATTCACATTTGCATTATTAGATGAAAGATATTTGAAGACCTTTCTTGTTTCTCCTGCCTTTTAAACCCATTCTGGTTTTACATCAACTAGGGCATCCAGTTTCGTATAACAGAAATAGTAAGCAAGATTTCCTTACTGCATTAACTGAAAATGAGCTAGTGAAACACAAGTTTTCAATAGTCTTGTCTGGTGACATCTGTGAACTCTCTAAGCTAATGATACTGTTTTTTCTCAGCTATTCAGATTTTTAAAAGCGTTACCCACATGACACAGCAGGGTCTGCTTTGACTGATCACAGCAGGAACAAGTATTTAAAGGCCAGTTCAGTTTTCTGATTCTTTTCCCCATCCCAAGTCTTAAGAGCTGATGTTTCAAAAGATTTCTGTGTGCAGACAAAAGATCTTAGATCCACTGCCTCTATGGCAACTGAAGTCTTAAAAAGCACTCATTTCTTCTAGGTATAATCCACCTGAATGGCACTTTTTGCATTATTATATCAAATCAAGCCCTTCCCTGAGGAAACCCTGATTCTGTTAAGTCCAGTCAAAATAACTACACCACATGACACATAGTTTGCTCCAATAATTCCCCATTAATCAGCCTGCATTGGTTTTAGGCACAGGTCCCAGAGGTTAATGAATGGATCATTAAATCTACTGTGTAATCAATCCCCCAGAGTATGCCCATTCTTTGCCATATCACTTGTTTAAGGAAGCATTCTGCTTAATGACAAAGGCAGAAATGATAAGCTTGGGAGCAGATGATGCAAAAAATAATCTGCTTTTTTTAAAATCCTCTCTGCAAGTATTTGGCAACAAGATGAGGAGGGTGAGAAATAAAAGTCAGGGAAGAATGATTTTGAAAGCTGTATCATAAACAGGTTTAACTTTTTTTTTTTTTTTTTTTTTTTTTTTTTTTTTTTTTTTTTTTTTTTTTTTTTTTTTTTTTTTTTTTTTTTTGAAAAGCAGTTATTTGATCTCCCTCAAACACTCACACTCATTCCCTGTAGGAAACTAGAGATGCCCGTCTGGGTTGTGAGAGATCTAACACACACACGAAGTGTTAAGTATCACTGGCTCCTGCACAGAAAATGTCATCATTCCCACCTCCCGGTTGGCATCTTTAAATAGCTCACTTTATTTATCGTGTATATAGTGTTAATGTCCTTCAGTTGCTCTGTTTTCAAGGGTGGAAAAGCAGTTGCTAAGCATTTCTAAATGACAGCCCCAGGGTTCATTAAAAATATGGCAAACATTTGCTAAGCTCATTAAGTGCAATTTTTGTGCGTGTGTGTATCAGATTCCTCCTCTGCATGTTATGCGTGACCAAACATCTATTAACCCTAATCCCATTGATGAGTATGATACATTCAAACCAGCAATTAGACAAAACAAAAGGGATATTTATTGAGAGACTCATAAATGGGCTTTCATATTGGTCTAAGCTGTTGCAAAATGACAGTTTAATTCCCTTCTGTTAATCCCCCCCTACTAGAGTACTCCCTTTGTTTGATTATAGGTTGTCAGATTTAGGGATTCTGATTGAATCAAAATTTGAAGTAAACTAGAAATACAGAATAATTACACTTACTAGGCGCTGCTGCCTGCTCTACAAGCAGAGTAAATGCAGCACAAGTTTGGGGTTTTTATTAAAAAAAAAAAAAAAAAAAAGATTTCAAGAATCGGCTACTTACAAAAATAAAGGTATGTATTGCTTCAATTTAAATACAGAAAAAAATCACTTCTATTTTCCTGTAGTATAACACCTTTTGGTACTATTACCTGCCAAACACAGGTTTTTTTAGAACCAAGAGTGTTTCTCCACAGCCACGGAGGAGGCAACTCACCTTTCTAGTCCACAGGCTTGACCTTCCCACACGTCATTTCAACCAACCTGAAACACAGACTGTGATGAACTCTGCAAAATATTTGCAGTATAAACTGTCAGGCAGAGAGTACTGTATGGAAAGACTCAGAAACATTTGTTAAGAAAACACCTACCTGTTTATTAAGCAGTGCTTACAACACTATTCCAAGACTTGCCGGTAACATTTAAGGGTACAGGAGTTGATGTTGATCTATAAAGCACGAACTAGGCTGCTGTGAGTTAGTAAGGAAGGAAAGTCATTCATGCTGTAACAAACTAATATGAAGTTTTCACAGCATAGTGACATTGCTTAGAAAGTGAAAACTTCTGAACCTTACATAGTATAAAACAAACAAGTAAATAAAACCAAAACACACACACCAAAAATGCAAGAAAACTCATTCAGTAGGTTTTTCTTAAACTTTTTGATAAGAAAAGTTTTCCTTTCTACTGAAGGTATTTTTCTTGAAGATGAAAATGTTATGGATGAATTTTTTGCCTACAAAAAGAAAGATCACTAATAATGTGAAGCCATTCTCAAATAATCTCCTCTCATTTTCCAGGAATCTCACTTCTTACTAACGAAAGGCTTCTAAAAAGTGATCATACAAACAACCTTCAGAGGGAAATACTCACACTTAGCAAAGATTTTTAATGAATCACTGTAAGTCAAGGAAGAAAGCAGCTCCTCATCTCAGAAGAAATGTAATAATTTTCCACAGAGAAAATATTTGTTTATGTGTATAAATAAACACAGAGATGATGTCAATCAAGTATTTTCAATTGTGTTTAAAAATAATGCTTTTTCTCAAAAAACTTCATTAAAAGGGAAAATAACTTGCTTTTCTCTAGAAGATACTGCTTCTACAGGATTTAATGCTATGACATAATCCTTTCAGTCTACTAGTGTGTACTACTAACCTAAATCTTCTACTTAGTTGTTCGAAAGATGTCTAACAGAAAAACACTACCTGACATTTCTGTTACACACTCTACATTGTCGAACCCATAGATTTATCCCCTCTCTGATGCTGATAGTTCTGTGATTCTAACAAATCACCTGTACAGGAACACCTTCCACTTAAGTTGCCAGCTTTTTTTCTCAATACAAACAGTATATCACCATTTCATCAGCATATTTTCAGTAAATATGATAAAACTTTACTAGATGGCAAAGACAGCAGAAAGGTCCACAGTGCAAAGGGACTCTCTAGTGCTGAATTGTGTGTATGCTTGGATATATTTCAGCTTTATAAAAACTCTAGTCTCAGATTGTCCCACTTCATAACTCAACAGGAAGAAAAACAAATCATCATGGATTTTTAAATAACCTGAAATCAATAAGACACAGTGAGCATTAATGCCTTAACATTTACTGCATTAAGTAGTAGTTCTTATGGCAGAAGAGTACACATGCATTTATAGAGCCTTAGAGTGAAACAGTGATAAGCAAACATCTCATTAAAACTAAAAGCCACAACCCTCTAAGTCCCAGATTTTTAAAACTCTAAATTGTGTATTTTTTCATTAATTAAGCATTTTTATTAATAACTTGCTCACTATTCCTTGCCTAAGTGTTTAAAAATTGTCTGATTGTGCTTTGCCTTAACAGATACTAAGCTGTACACAAATGCAAACACATTGTGCTTTTTACAGCTGGAGAGTAAACCTGAAGACATTTGGGTCTGAAGATGCTGAAGCTGATGTCATTTTCTGTTTCAATAATACTTGCTACTGCTCCAAATCCACTGCTCAAAATAGTTTGTCTTTGACATAACTCCCAGCACAGAAGAAAAGACTCCAACCACTCCTGAGGAAAAGAAGTGCCAAAGGTGATCAAGGTCTCAAAGACCATGAAATTATCTTTTCTGGCACTTTTGGTTTTATCCTCTTGAGCTTTAAAACAAAATTGAAACCAGAAACTTCTGGGTATTCTTTACCATTCTTTACCAATTCTTTACCATTCTTTATCAATTCTTTATGCTACATTTACCTTAGGTAGAAGTTTGAAACCAAGAGAAGTTATTTACTAGGTGGATTATTGCAAAGTATTATAAAGAGGTATGTACAAGAAAGGTCATGTCAGTAGTACTGAGAACAGGATGTATAATTGCTGTTAAGAGTTCAGATTACAGTTTAAATGTCTTCTATTTGCAAGCTTAACTAGTTTTACATACTTTTTTTTTTTTTTTTTTTTTTTTGACTTGAAGGAGCTGGGCAAAAATGGAAGAAACTTTCAGTCATACAAAATTACCTACATCCAAAGTTCTAATAGCATAACAGCATCTGCATTTGCTTAAACAAGGAATTTTTCAAACTCGTTACCAGTACATCTAAATGTTTGAGTTATCTAAATGTTTGAGTTAGTAGGCACCAAGGGGCAAGAAAAGCTTCCAAATGTTACACATTTCACTAGACAGAAAAGGAATTATAAGATTTTAAAAGCAGAAACAAGACAACACAGACAATTTTTATGTACAGAACTTTCCTTTCAACTTACTCTTTAGCCATGAGCAAAATGTTCTGGTAAGAAAAATTGAAAAGCAGATTCTGTGTCCATCTTTACCCTGAGACTTCTTACAACTTCAATGGTCTGTTCTGCCAGAAGCATACAGAACAGAGAACAGCACTGAGCCAATGTAGTAATTAACTAACTCACTTTCTGGATGTAGTAAATAATGAATTGGCCTAGATTAACTTAACATGAGATTGTCCCACAAGAAGATGGCATATATAGTCAAATGTAAGAGAAAAAATGAAT
>NW_009606273.1:34571-37805 GCF_000690535.1 Cariama cristata | reverse complement strand
TTCCCTAATTTTCATTTCCTCTTCCTAATACTTACCTTAAAAGTAAACTTGTAAGGATGTGGAAAAATTGGATTATGAGATTGTTGTCTCCTGGACTCCAGAAAATTATTTGTAACATACAATCTTAAGAAAACTTATTTATAGCCACACTCTCTCTTGGTTATGAAATCTTAACAGTTATAAAAACATTTTTTCATTGTTTCTACTGTCAGTGCTGGTTGGGAGTCTCTTATGTCCCCCTGTTTCATTTTTTTTCTTTATTTTTCTTTGCTTTGCAGTATTCTAGTGAAGTACTTGCCATTGCTGTGACTCACTGCACTACCACATTAGCCATTCCTTTCCACTGAAGCTGTCCTTAGACTCCTATCTAATTGTCAACGTATGTCTTTACGGGCATCGTCAAAATCTGAGTCATGAAGGTATAGCACTACAAACAGCTTCTCAGAACTAGATATTTGAAAAGGTCTGGATTAATGTGTTGGACGTCACCTCCCTTCCTACTGAAGATTCTATTTATTTCCAAAAATTTTGAGAACTTGCTTTCAAATATTTTTAAAGTATCTGAGGTACTATTCCTAATCTTCTAGCAGAAACAGGATTCAAAAAATGAGTAAGAATCTGTTCTAATGGTTTTCACACATATGAAGGTGTAAGAAACACCACCGAGGATAAACAAGAACTGTTTCCAAATTCTGCAATTTATTTGAACACCAGTTTCTGTGCCTTTCCCATCAACTAGAATAGTGTTCACCAGGTTATTATACAGCTTAAGACAATCTTCCGATTTTTTTTTGTAGTGTTGTGATTGATAATTTAACTCATTTACATTTCAGTAATAGAAGATTTTAAACAGCATTTTTAAGCTCAGAGGTGATCCAGTACCAACTGGAACTTCTGTACTGAAAGTTTGGTTTGGGAATAGAATCATAGAATCATTTAGATTGGAAAGGACCTTTGAGATCATCAAGTCCAACTGTAAACCTGGTACAGTCAAGTCCATCACTAAACAATGACCCTGAGCACCACATCTACACAGTTTTTAAATAGCTCCAGGGATGGTGACTCTACCACTTCCCTGGGCAGCCTGTTGCAATGTTTGATAACCCTTTCAGTGAAGAAACTCTTCCTAATATCCAATCTAGACCTCCCTTGGTGAAACTTGCAGCTGTTTCCTCTTGTCCAATTGCTTGTTACTTGCGAGAAGAGGCTCATCCCCATCTAGTTACAAACTCCTTTCAGGAAGAGCGATAAGGTCTCCCCTCAGCCTCCTTTCTTCCAGACTGAACAAGCCCAGTTCCCCCAGCTGCTCCTCATCAGACTTGTGCTCCAGACTCTTGACCAGCTTCATTGCCCTTCTCTGGACTCGCTCTGGCACCTCAATGTCTTTCTTGTAGTGTGGGGCCCAAAACTGAACACAGTATTCGAGGTGCAGCCTCACCAGCGCAGAGTACAAAGGGATGATCACTTCCCTCGTCCTGCTGGCCATACCATTCCTGATACAAGCCAGGATGCCATTGGCCTTCTTGGCCACCTGGGCACACTGCTGGCTCATGTTCAGCCGGTTGTTGACCAACACCCCCAAGTCTTTTTCCGCCAGGCAGCTTTCCAACCGCTTGTCCCCAAGCCTGTAGTGTTGCATGGAGTTGTTGTGACTGAAGTGCAGGACCTGGCACTTGGTCTTATTGAATTTCATACAATTGCGCTCGACTCATCTATCCAGCCTCTCCAGATCCCTCTGCAGAGCCTTCCTACCCTCAAGTAGACCAACACTCCAACCCAACTTGGTGGTGTCTGCAAATTTGCTGAAAATGCACTCGATCCCTTTGTCCAGATCATTGATAAAAGTATTAAACAGAACTGGTCCCAATACTGAGCCCTGGGGGAACACCACTGGTGACCGGTTGCCAACTAGATTTAAATCCATTCACCACCACTCTTTGGGCCTGGCCATCCAGCCAGTTTTTCACTCGGTGAAGAGTACACCCATTCAAGTCACGAATGGTCAGTTTCTCCAGAAGAATGCTGTGGGAAATCATGTCAAAGGCTTTGTTAAAGTCTAGGTAGACAACATGCACAGTCTTTCCCTCATCCACTAAGCGGGTTACCTTGTCATAGAAGGAAATCAGGTTAGTCAAGCAGGACCTGTCTTTCATAAGCACATGCTGCATGGGCCTGATCACGTGCTTGTCCTGTACGTGCCACATGATGGCACTCAGGACAATCTGCTCCATCACCTTCCCCAGCACCGTGGTCAGGCTGACAGGTCTGTACTGCCCCAGAACTACGAAAGTGGCAGCAATATACTCATAAACATACATAACTCATCTGTCCAGCAAGTGGTGAATTTTGAGCTCTCACTCCTATACCTTCTATTTCCCTTCTTCCCAAATATAACTGGGAATATTAACTGAAAGTAAAGTCTTTTATTATTTTGATAACCGAGCGCCTCACATTTAATAGAGAAACTTGGAGGCTTCCTATGCATCTCTGCATTAGATGTAAAGTTGTATTAGAAGTGTTTCTGTAGAAGATTTTTTGAGGGACAATTTCATGTCCTACTGGAATGACTTTTTAATATAATTCACACAAGGTCAACATTAGAAAAGACACAGCAGAAAGTAAAAGATCCACCACCAGGTCAATTGTGTCAAAAGGGCAATATACTCTGGTGTGGAAAAGCCCCCATTTTGTATCTCTATACTGATGTGTTGATAAACCATGGGGTCTAGCTATTAAGACCTTTTTTTTTCTTTTGCTGTTGAGATTGTTTGGCTTCCTAGCAAAATCCAGCTAAAGGATATTTTTTTTTCCTAACAGGAAAAAAAAAAAAAAAAAAAAGTTATATTGCTCTAAAACAGCAAAGGATTGCCTAACCAATATTTGCATGCATTTATTAAAATAAAAAACAGACTTTTACTTTCTGCAATATTTTACATTAAGATGCATATAAATTTTCCTTCCAAGAATTGTTTCTGTAATTGTTCCTCAATGAGCTAGTTTGTACAGATATCTTTGAAATTCTCCTTGACATTAATATGATATAAGCTGCTCTTTCACAGCACAGCTCATACAATGCTGCTTGTCCTAAGGCAGTTCGCAATATCACAGTAAAAAAAATAAAAATCTATGTCACTAGTTTACTAAGATTCATGAAGCATCCTGAGCATGTCTGGCTTTAATTACATGACAGAGTTAAGAGATTTACTTTTTTTCCTCCTTGCCAAAGAAAAATGT
>NW_009606273.1:19656-34540 GCF_000690535.1 Cariama cristata | reverse complement strand
GTGTGTGGGGGGGACGGGGGGGGAATGCATGGAGAAAAAGCCTCTTGAAAAATTCAGATTTAGACACTGAATCCAAAGATAAAACAAGTCATATTTCAAGAGGTAAGCTGCAAATGGAAATCTATCTTTTTATATATGATAAAACATTATCAAAAAAAAACCCCTCAGCACTGAGACAGGTGTCATCCAGGAAATGTTAAGCTTTAAACCCAAACTTTGGAAATAACATCTTTCTGAAATCATATGTGTGGAAACAATGTGTTAGAAAGGAAGAAAAAAATAATGGGATTTATTTGCCATGTTTTACTGCTACTGGTGTGGCAGAAACAAGATATCTACATTAAATATATGATGTTCTTTGCCAACCTGCATCTAGCCTCTAAGCCCTTTAGGCCCAGTCATTCAGCCAGGGTTTGCAGATTTTCCACTGGATTACTGAAAATGATGCTAACATGAGTACCCTTCAGCTCACAGAGCTCTAATTTAAATGCATATCCTATTACAATGGAACAGCAAGTTTTTAGATCTCAACCGTGTTGGCATTTGCTCCAGAGAAAGAACAAAATGGTCCACAAAGATCCCATTCATGTTAAACTGGCTTCTGCTAAAACCACAAGTGGCTTGTTAGTCACTGAGTTACGCAGCGGGAAGCACATAATCAATGAGCTTGGGTTGCCCCAGCATGTGTCAGGACCACACCATTAAATCTTCAGCTAGGTACCCTAGAAGCCTCAGCTAATCTAGTCAATTTAATAAAATGAAAGAAGATAAAAAGCTAAAATTAGATACAGTAGCAGAACAGGTCTTGAATACAGTTGCAGTTCAGCTACAGACGTAACATTTCAGACCCACACAACGCGGGTTAAATTGTTCTCAATAGCATGAATGTGGAGAGTTACACATTAACAACCAGTCCCAGTTACTCCTAATGGGATTTGTGCACCCTGCTTTGAAAACGTAGCCCTTCAGGCTGCTATACAGTTAGCATACCAAGTAGCTGCTACAAACGACCAGGAAGACTGAACATGCAATTAAATAGCTGTGTTTTCGGAATCAATAAGAATTGATTGGAAAATAAACACTCGAGCTTAATCTATTACTGTCATATAAAAATTACCTTCTTCCTAAGTGGCATTATGAAATTTAGCCTGACCTCTTATGTCTATGTGGATAAGTGTCTTTCAAAGCATGAAAAATCTGCAAACTCCCTATCCTCCAGAGTAGAACAATAACAAAAATTGCATCATTTGACTGAATTCAGGTCTGTATTACTAAGCATATTGCATCCATCTGTGGACTTCAATTAACTGAGAGCTACAATGCTGTTTCACCAGGAACAGCCTACTATGTCTGTAAGCTCTTCGGGCCAAAAACACCCTGCTGTCTGAAATTTGTATAGCCCATGGGCTAGTCATATGATGTTCAAACCTATGCTACAGAATCAATGGGCATACAACCATTAGCAAAACAATTCACTATAATTTTCCTTGAAACAGTATCAAATACACATAGCGAGGGGAAAAAACCTCCTAGATTCACTTAAACAGACAGTGGTTTCTTTATGGGTTTGAGAAGGGAGTAGTTTTGTGCTCTTAACTGAATTAAAACATCCAAAGCATATGCAAAATGAGCCTGGTATCTTTGAGGGTGCAGTAGGAGCAGGGATTCAAACATTTTTTCTTTCTCCAATTGCACTATATGACCAAGTAGCTTTCTTTTATCTGTGTATATAGAATAAAAGCAGAAATAATAGTGAATTAAACAGTGTCTGGCTTAGGGGCCATAGAACACATCAGTATCCAGAAAAAAATCCTACACTGGAAACATTTTAAGGCAAATAAAATTATATTCACAAAACTCAAAGCAAATAAAGACACACTAGCCTTTGGAATAGCTCTAAGACCCGTGAGCCAGATCAGTAATAAGTAGGAATTCCTGTAGCTGAAAGTTGGAGGATTTTTTCATAGTTATTGTGTTAAGATGTAGAGTACATATAGCCTACGGAAAGAAAGCTTTGCAGGCTGTGACTGATAATACCAAGACCAGACCACAGTCCTCATGAGGGCTGACAAGAAAAAGTATTTTGCCTCCTAAAAGGGGTTTTTTACCCTGTTGTCACGGGTCAGTCCCAACAAGAAAAACTGCATCCCAGGCTGGGCAGCATCCAACTACCCATCATACCTGTGAGCCAAAAGATACCTTTTGTGGCATAGTTGCGCAGAGTTCTCCCACTAGGTCAACAGGATTTCATAGGCACTGTAATACAATTGCTGATTTGAAGCCATAAAGTTAATTAAAGTAAAAATTATACTGTAGCCATTGCCTTTTTTTTCTGGATAATGGTGGAAGATTAAGTTCAAGAGGCAAATTACATTTTTTTTTATATTTCTACAAAAGCATTCCAGCATTTTAAGCCTTTCTTGACTTAGGTAGCAGGGACTTGGGATTTCTCTGCTTGAGGTTTAGAAGCACAGATTTCCATCCTTACTTATACTTTACAGAAAAGAGATCCTACAGAGAGAAATTAATGCTTGATTTATTTTTCAGAACAAAAGAGAACTCTTGCTCATCCAATCCAGTGCTTCTGTTTAAATGGAAACAAAAAGAGTATCAGACTCAAGCTTTCATCCAACAACAAATCTTAAGTTGTTGGAAGCCTGTGTAACAGTTAGGGTTGTTTGTTTTGTAACTGGATAGGTGATTGCAAAGCAGAGTAGTGATCATTATGTTTATTATGCTTATCTTTTTCAAATTGGCTGACAGGCATTAATGGCTTCATTACTTCTTTTTCTTCACAGACTCATATCTGCAAAGGGAGTTGTAGAAAACATAATAAGTGCTTATTAACATGCATACAGTTTTAATATAACATTTGACTTTGGGTGAATGGCTAAAAATAAAGTAATAAGAAATATAAGTATGGATAAGAAGCAGCTGTTTCTCAGATCTCCTCATGAGATTTTCATATATTTGTGTTAATTATAAAGGGAGTCAACCCTCAATATTTACAGTACAAAACCAAGCTATTCTTTTAAATCATCAAAGAGATAGCAAAGCGGGGGGTGGTGGCAGTGGTGGTGGAGGGGAGGGAATAAGTAAACTTAAGTCTGGAATCAATCAAATTTCATGTTTTCTTTTTTTCCATTACCATCCCGGGAAACACAGTGCTCAGTAATGCAATTTGTAAAAGCCCATGGAGCATGAAGTTACCATTCCCAAAGAAAGCTGCCCCTCCCTTCTCGTTTGCACTAAAATATGGCAGAGTGGCCTTCTATCGTACAAGGAGATACTTGTGTAAGTGTAAACTCTTATTGTATAAACACTAGGCTTGAGTACAATTGCCTCTTAATTGTTCCTCCACAACAATTTCTTCAGAGCTGTTGGCAAGCTTTCCCTGTGGATTGCAGGGAAGTGAGCAGCGACAAGTACCAGCAGGCATGCAATAAAATATAATGAATGAAATGCCTGCAAACACTTGCACTCCTCCATAAGCAAAACTCCTACAGTCCTTATTCAGACTAATTCCCAGTGAAGCCAATTTGCATTTTGCAGGTCAAAGGCATTACTGTACTGAGATTAAAACAGAGACGAAGCAGCTTGTGTCTCTACTCTGAGACTACCAGACAGGAACTTTACCTTTAATACAATCTCCTGTTTTGGTGTGTATGATACGGGAAGGAGTTTCTGTGCCAGTTCTCCACATGGTGTCTCAGACTAACTAGGGACTTCAGCTTCAAGAATTTGTGACTACTTTCTTTTTTTTTTTTAGTAGGAAAATCCAAGTTGGTTTTGCAATTTTTTAAAGCTCAATTAAATTTGAAGCATGCCAGGATCAGATGTGATTTACTACTACACTGAGAGTACAGATGACCTACAAATCTGAAAGAAGAGAAGAATTATTTGTTAATTAATAGAAAATGCAGAGAAGTAGCATTTTAAATACTAGGCAGAAGTGTGAGGAAATATCTATATCACTATCCATAAGTGTGAGAATGAAAAGGAATACTTATGAAGGGTGGGAAAGGGCATGGTCAGACTGGAACTGCTCTGGTGTCATTGCACAAGGCTCGGTAACTGTAAGGGACAGTAGGGCTGACTGTAGTTTTTGGCAGGTGAGAGAAGGCTTCAGAACTGCTCCCAGGGGAGTGCTGGAGCAAGGTCAGGACCTGGAGGTCAGAGAAGCAATTTGCTGGTTCTTATATAAACATGATCTTCCACGGTCAGCTGTTCTGTATTCCTGGCTTGCACTAGGTGCAGTGTTCCCGCCAGATGCTCTCTTCTCCTTCCAAAACTCTGAGATTTTGGCCTTCTTTTGGCTTACCTATCTTACAGAGAGTTCCTCTGCACCCTTTCCAAAGCCCTTTATGACAGAGTCCTCATTGTTAGTAACACAACACCGTTTACCCATATAAGGGGTTATTTTGAAACAGATTTTACTAACTAAAATATGAGCACAGTAAGACTTTATGCCAGTTTATTACACAACTAGAAACTAATACTAATGTACTCATGGTGTGCTGGTTTTGGCTGGGATAGATTTTCTTTATAGCAGCTAGTATGGGGCTAAGTTTTGGATTTGCACTGAAAACAGTGTTAATAATGCAGAGATGTTTTTGTTATTGCTGAGTAGGGCTTACACAGCATCAAGGCTTTTCTGCCCCCCACACCACATCATCAGGGAGGACACTGGGTGTGCACAAGGAGTTGGGAGGGAACATAGCTGGGACAGCTTAGCCCAACTGACCAAAGAGATCTTCCATGCCATACGATGTCATGCTCAGCACATAAAGCTGGGGGAAAAAGAAGGAAGGAAGATGTTCGTAATGATGGTGTTTGTCTTCCCAAGTAATGGTTACACATGATGGAGCCCGGCTTTCCCGGAGGTGACTGAACACCTGCCTGCCGATGGGAAGTGGTGAATGAATTCCTTGTTTTACTTTGCTTGTGCATACAACTTCTGCTTTACCTATTAAACTGTCTTTATCTCAACCCATGACTTCTCTCACCCTTCCAATTCTCTCCCTCATCCCACCAGGGGGTAGTGAACAAGCAGCTGTGCTGCTTAGTTGCTGGCTGCGATGAAACCATGTGGTGCACAATAGCATCCATTGAGAAACAACATTCCCAGGAATATTAAGATGTCTTTCAAGTGTTTGGAACATGTAGGCTTAAAACAGAGAAATGTTCAGTGAAGACAAGTTTCAAGGGGTAAGCGACTCACAGGTGAAAAAGAAATATGTGGAAAGATCACACAGAAAAAAAAAAAATTGGATTACCAACATCATCAAAAGATCAAACATAACATTTTTAATTAATGCAATTATGGAGGAAAAAATATATACAGTGCTAAAATGGTTGCCATACCAGGTAGATGTTAGTATCATAGTTTTCAGTGATAGCTGTATGCTTAGAAGAAATTCTCTAATGTTGAATTCATAGCAAATGTGCCAAACTGCACGTTCTGTTTCTCTGATAGTCACTATGGGTACATATAGATAGAACATACAATCATGTGTAGTGATGACAATTTTTTATTATGACTGACATAATAGAAAGCATTGCTAATCCTTCATGACATGGGTTATTGTCTGATTCTGACAAAACATAGAATGATAGAGTGGTTTGGGTTGGAAGGGACCTTCAAGGATCATCTAGTCCAAGCTCCTTGCCGTGGGCAGGACATCTTTCATCAGATCAGGTCGCTCAAATCCCCATCCAACTTGAACTTGAACACTTCCAGTGATGGGATACCCACAACTTCTCTGGGCAACGTGTTGCTTTGTCTCACCAGCCACATCTTAGAAAATTTCTTCCTTATGTCAAATTTAAACCTATCTTCTTTCAGTTTAAAACTATTGCCCCTTGTCCTGTCACTACTCTCCATTTCTTATAAACCCTCTTGAAGTATTGAAAGACAGTAATAACATCTCCTCAGAGCCTTCTCTTGTGCAGGCTGAACAAACTCAATTCTCTAAGCCTTTCTTCATAGGAGAGGTGCCCCAGGCCTCTGATCATTTTTGTGGCCCTCCTCTGGACCTGGTGTAACAGGTTCATGCCTTTCTTGTGCTGGGGACCACAGAGTTGGATGCAGTACTCCAGGTGGGGTCTTATGAGAGCAGAGGAGGAGAATTACCTCTCTCAACCTGCTGGCTGTGCTTCTTTTGATGCAGCACAGGATATGATTGACTGACTTTCTGGGCTGCAAATGCATACTGCTGGCTTATGTCCAATTTATAATCCACCAATATCCCTAAGTCCTTCTCCACAATCTGTCTGCTGTCAATCCATTCATCACCCAGTCTATACTGGGTGCTGCCCCAATCCATGTGCAGGACCTTGCACTTGGCCTTGTCGAACCTCGTGAGGTTTGCTAGCGCCCACTCCTCAAGCCTGTCCAGGTCCCTCTGGGTAGCATCCGTTCCCTCCAGTAAATCGATGGCACCACTCAGCTTGCTGTCATCTGCAAACTTGCCAAGGATGGACTCGATCTCACTAGCTATGTCATTGATGAAGACATTAAATAATATTGATCCCAGTGGGATCCCTTGAGGAACACCACTTGTTACTGGTTTCCACAGCAACATTAAGCCATTGATTGTAACTTTCTGGACATGGCCATCCAGCCAATTCCTTATCCATGTAATACTGCATCTGTCATATCCATATACCTCCAGCTTAAAGGCAAGAATCTTGTGGGGCATGGTTTCACATGCCTTATAGAATTCCAGGTAGGTGACATCAGTTGCTCTTTCCTTGTCCCTTGATGAAGCCACTCAATCACAGAAGACTCAATTTACCTTTAGTGAAGCCTTGCTGGCTGTCTCTCTAATCACCTCCCTGTCTTACCTATGTTTTGACATGTCTTCCAGGAGGATCTGCTCCATGACCTTACCAGGCACAGAGGTGAGACTGACATGTCGCTGGTTCCCAGGGTGCTTCCTTTCACCCTTTTTAAAAAAGGATGTGATGTTTCCCTTTTTCCAGTCGCTGGGTACTTTACCTGGTTGCCATGACTTTTCATATATGGTGGAGCATGTCTTGGCAATTACATCAGTCAATTTCCCCAGGACTCTGGGATGTATCTTGTTGGGTCCCATGACTTGTTTAAGCTCAGGTTCCTCAGGTGGTTTTGAACCTGATCTTCTCCTATGATGGGAGGGGCTCCATTTCCCACAGTCTCTGTCTTGAGTTTCAGGGGCTTGAGGGATGTGGAAAGATTGTCATTAAAAATTGGGGCAAAAAAAATTGTTGACTACCTCAGCTTTCTCCATGTCAGTTGCCACCAGCTCTTCTGTCTTATTTATCAGGGGCTGGTACATTGTCTTTTCTGGTCAACACAGCTGTATGATGACTATGATGATGACGATAATGATGATGATGATTATAAGCAGAAGCAGCAGCATCCCTTATCAAACTCAGCTCCAGCTGTGCTCCGATCCCTACACATCCAGGCAGTGTCCCTATATTCTTCCCATGATACACATCCCTGATTCTACTGCCTGTGCATTTTCATCTTACACTTTAGTTTGACCAGGAGGTCCTTATGCCAGTTTCCTGCCTTCCTTGCCTGATTTCTTACATGTGGAAATTGAGAGCTATTGTGCTCTAAGAAAAATGTCCTTAAAGAGCTGCAGGCTCTGTTCTTTTCCTATGGTCATGAAGACAGTTTCCCAGGGGGTCGTACCCACTATTTCCTTAAAAAAAAAATTAAAGTTTGATTCCTAAAATTTAGCACACTGAATCTAATCTTCACCTGGCCAATTTCCCTCAAGACTGTGAATTCCACTAGTGCTTGATCATTGCAGTCCAGGCTACCATCAATACTGTTAGCCGTTGTTCTTCCATGTTGGTCAGCAACAGGTCCGGTAACATTTCTCCTCTGGTCAGACTGTGATGAGGTCTTCAAATTTGAGGTCTTCATTGCTAAAAATGGGAAGAAAACACTTAAAGGTCTGATTTGAGACAGATTTCAAACAAGTATTGTTTTATAATGGAGAGTTTGTACTATGCAGTAGATAAGGGCAGATAGGAGTTTTTATGGTAAAAATCAGCATACAAAATCACTTGCAAAAGGTTATATTGAATTAACTGTCTGCACTTTAAGTAAATAAACTAATACTTCCATTTCCATTTTCAAGTTAATTAAAATTATAAATAAATTTTAGAATTGTGAGTTTCCCTGATCTTATAGTGGCTATTATTCACAGAAACCGCAGGCCTTTTGTGCTGACTGACATCTGATTTGCTGAGTTACAGGGCCTTTTCAAAGAGCCTTGCTGCTACAGAGAGCCCTTCTGGAAAGTACGGCTTCAGGGCATATACCCTAGATGTTTCACTCCTGTAAAAGATGGAAGTGCTACCACCTTCAAATTAACAACCTTCTGGCAACAGAATCAAGACAAAGGCAAACATTTTGTTGCAGCGGGATTTTTTTCTGGTGGCAATGCAACTGCTTTCATGAACAATAAAGGCACAGAGTCAAAATGAAGTTCAGCCAACTTACAAGAATAAAGTATTTTACAGTTTCACAATGACTTTTCTTATTTTCTGATGCCTGCAAGATGTACTTGCTGCAAAGCTATGCTTCATGAGATCTCCTACATGTGAGAATTGGTGTTGTAGGGACAGGAAGACAGAACAGCAACTGCAGGAAGAATACAGAGTCAGCAGCTACAAAACAGTCTCTCGAGACGTCTCTTTCTAGATGGGGAAACCTTTCGCCACTGTTTAAAGTCACATCTACAGGGCTTCACAGAGTTGTTGAATGAGACTAATAGTTCCTACTTATCTTCACAGAATTGCTGAATGACAAAAGAGTGGCAAGAGAGATCAAGGCTTGTGCTAAAGGAATCAAAAATCTGCTATCTTTTGCATTGTTTATCTTTTCTCTTGTCTTGAAAATATTCCTGATTTCATTCAGCTTGGTTTTTTTCTACAGTAAGTAATTTTGAAAATTATGAACATACGTGTTTGGGTTGAAATAAAGCAAAAATATATAAAGTAGCAGTTATTGTAAGATCTACCTAATTATGTTTGCCAACTTCTCAGGTCTGGGAGGGTTTCCCATTTCTGTGCCCACTAGATGTTGTCCAAATAGGCAATTTCAGCACATACTCGTATGAGAGCAGCAAGTCATCCAAAAATGGGAGGATGATATTAAGTCTGAGAATCATGTGTATGATGATCCCATTAAAAAAAATGCATCTCCAGTCACTTTCTTTTCAGACGAGTTCCCCATTTTAAACAATTTCGAAGAAAATCAACTGTAGAAACCATTGCTACAAATCAGACCTCCTTCCTCTTTCTCTTTCTTGCCTGGTACCATTTGGAGGTTCACTTACAGCTCTGTGCAGATGAATGGGAGCAGCTGCAGCTATGGAGCAGAAGAGGCTGGGGGTGCTTTACATGCCTGGGATGGAAGACAGTAAAATGCCTTGGGGGAGGACGAGGGACAGAGTGGCTCCCACCATCATTGTCTCCCTTCGTAAGGTACACAGCAGCTGCCAGTTGTTAGGGGACAAGCAGAGGGACTAGATGATGTCTCTAGAGGTCAGGAGCCTCCATGGCAGTCTGAGAGAACCTTACCTTCCAAGGCAGTGGGAAAGTACAATGTCTGCCCTTGCCCAGTGGTGTAGGAGGTGAGGGGGAGGCAAGAAAGTCATTCTGAGAGCTCTGCACATTCCCTTCTTGGTCACATTATACACGACAGTTTTATTGGATGTACCTTTGTGCATCTATCCAGTTATTCTTTTTTCAGTAGGAGGAATTAGCTGTAATTTGAATTGATCATTTAGACAAACAGAATTTATATTGAATTTTGCTCTGAGTTTGAATAGCTTAAGGAAAAAAAAAAAAAAGAAAAAAGCAAAGAAAAGAGTGTGTGTTAGATCACTATTATTACATTTTCATAGCAAAACATTTCCATTTCTTAAATTTGAAACCAGTTTTAAGACTCAGATTAGATTTATGTTTAAGGAGTGTTAGAACTGTGGAAACATAATGCCCTGTTTTATTTCAGATTAAATAAAATATTGTTATTGGGTGATTAAATTTCTCTTTGGCCTCATTTGTTTGTTTATATTTGGTTCAGTCTACATCACAAATAAATAAATAACTGAATTTACATGGATCTTGAATGCACTATGACTAATCTGGTTAGGAAAATAAGTCTTTGGCAACTTTCTTGGAGAGTAGACATGCTAAATGCCACAAATTCACAGACATAGCTTGTATCTGATTTAAATCAGGAAAAATGTGTAGCTTTTAATAATAATAAAAGGACTTGCTATAGCTGTGATGGTCTAAGTATAAAAATGAAGAAGGTTTTATAGCGTCAGTAGCAGAGGTGCTGGTGGAGAGGGCACAGCCCTCTTTCCTGCCTACTCCCTCCACAAGGGCCAAGAAGCCCCCAGCACCACGATCCCATCCCAAGGACCACAGCAGCCTGGGTACCTTTGAGAGCAGTCACCAGGGCTGGGGGCCAGGGCAGCCTTTGTGCAGGTGAAATGCAGACACCTGGCTGAGCTGACAGCCTGGCTGAGCTTTGTCTGGGTAACAGCCTGTAGCGTGTAGCCACACCTGCGCACCTTCAGTTTGGGAGCCCCCAGTACTAGCCCCCTACCAAGATTCTCTCACTGTAATTTTAAGTTCAGCAATAAATCTGTTTTTCATTAATGAGAGAATTAACAAGAGAGACAATCTCATTTCAGACCTATTAAAAACAAAATTAAGTATATTAAACAAGGTATATAAAGTGCTATGGGAAACTTTATTCACCAATAGCCATCACTGCATCCAGAGTAATCCAATCTAAATTGCTGTTGAAAAACTGCATCCCACAGTTTTCCCATTTCTGAAGGTCATTGGCTCCCCCAGCCTAGCCTTACCTTAATTTCGCTTGCATTAGTTTTACAACAGCACAAGTGAATGGCCTTCGAGAGAGTTACTTCTTTCATAAACTCATTTTAATAAAATCAGGATCTGGTTAAGTAGGTTTAATCACACAGATGTGCTTCTAGTGTCATTGACTCTGGTAGAAGTTCGTGGTGTAAAACAATCCAAGAAAAATCAGAATCAGCACCTCCGCTTGCACTGCGGTGAAAAGCATGTCTGATTATGCTGAAAGGGCTTGTAGCTTAGGTAGGAAATGCTAGGTTGCGAGCAGAATATTATGTCTAAACATGACATGTAATTCATTGTGCTTTCCCATATCTCACCTAAATCTATTGTCAGCTCTTTTTTTTTCTTTTTACTAGTTACAATAAGGTATAAAGATGTGGTAAAGTCAAAAGGTTGAATTTTAAAGTCATAGTTTTTATGCAGATATGCTCATTTGTTAAAGCTTAGCATTTAACCACAGGCCATGACCGGAATTTATTAACTCACTAAAAAATGGTAGTATTAGGTCCTCAGCCATTGTGTAGTGACTACTTGCTTAATTATCCGTATCTAAAGAGTTAAAAGGGTGGTTTTTGCTGCTTTAATATTCTTTCAGCTTTCTGCTAGTGTGGAGAGTACTGTGTATTAACAACACAGGTCATTGAGTACCCACTGAAAGCTCACTCTGGAAATACCTGAAGGACACATTGAACTCTTCAGAAATTTGTGTCATAATACTTCATGTGTTAACAGAATATGTGGCACAGTGATGCATAGTAAAGGATCAACCCAGGGTGGGCATCTAAAGTGCTCTGTCTTGCTGCTGAACACTAGAGTGAAGCATTGTAATTTTATTCCAATTATACTTTTAGTGCCATGATGTCACAGCATAAATTTGTACTTTTGCATGCAGCTCATGCTGGTGTGATGACAGCTCTTAAAATATTGAGTGATTGTGGGCCCGTCAGCATAAAATTATTCTAACATGGTGCCTTTATTAGTGCTTCAATAAATGTCTTTCTTGTGTTCCAAGGTGGCATTTGCAAATGAGCTAATTTTTCGGCAGTAAAATAATTGTGTTGCATTTATTTTGCTATGTGGGGGTGGATGAGGGTGAAGAAAAATGCTGTTACATAAAAGGGGTTCTTTTGCCATCAAAACTATGTTCACTGTAGTTACGCAAGTTTAAAAAAGAACACGTTCACTAAATGACTGTACAATTATTTAAATGAGCTTGATGTTTTATAAAGCCATAGAGGGGTATAAACATTTTTTCAAGCTGTATAACAAAAGACATGACAGCCCTCTCACAAAAAACATTTCCTGAAAGTCAAGCATAAACTATGTTTACTGACTGATGACAGATATTTTGGGGTTCAGAACGCATCTTTTTCAACAAACTAAATCAAAACCGGATGTCAGTTAACCTAATTCACAGGGCAAAACAGATAGGAAGTTAAGATAAGGGGGAAGCAGATTTTAAATTACACCTTTTGTCTTTTGCTGTCTAAGTCATCTAGAAAATAGACAAAACAATACAGTGAAAATAATGAATAAATGGAACTGTGCAATCATAACGCTAACTTAACACGAAAGCCTCGTAGTCACTGTTTCCTTGATGCACAAATCCAACAATTCAGTTGAGAAGATTTTGTGACATATTATGCTTCTCATTTCTTGTTTAGATATTTACCCTTAAAAAAGAACTGACTTCCCAAAGTGGTGCTCAGTATGCATCACCTAGTGTTCACAAATCTGAAATCTGTTCAATCACTAAAAGTATTTAATTTGAAGCATGTCACTTAAAAAAATCTCACCATATGCATTTTTACACCAATTATCCCATGAGCTAAGCTACAATTGTTTTCGATGCCATAAGTCCCCCTTCCTTTCCTTCCTCCACCCTCAACTAAAAATAAAAAGGTTATTAAATTTAGAATTTATTCAAAGCCAACAAATCTTTTACTAAATAAAAATTAAAAGGTTTTGAAAATCCTTTACTGGAAAGAGACTGTTATCCAGCATTTGAAAATGAAATATTTAATATCTGCTCATCTGTCCTATGGGTCTGAATTTCGAGGACCTCAGTGTTTTTAAGCCACAGCTACTCAGAATATATCTGCAGTAAATGCACAACAAGTGCTTCAAGTGGAATACATCTTAAAGAAAGAATTTAATTAAAACACGTTAAAGAAGAAAGTGGAAGTTCAACAAGTAAGGAGATCTGTTTTTCTCTTAATGATGCTTAAGATGTGTGTCTCTACTTAAAATAGCAGATGCTGAATAAGGTTGGATTTAACGAAAGCACACAACAGTATTTTTTGCTTTGTGAGAGCCAATTATGTTTAGACACAACCAAGCACAGGCATAAAAAGCAGAGAAATAGAAAGAAAACCAACATAGTACCTCTATTGCATAACTCCAAAATTGCAGGAGGCATTTTGTGAAAGAGCATAGAAGTAAACTACCAAATTTTAAGTGCATTTCTTTAGTAGCCTGGCATATCTAGTGACAGCTAGGTATCAGAATGATTTGTAGCCTGTAAATGTCTGGGTGCTATAAATATAAAAGCAAACCGATCAGGAACTTGCATTACAGTTTAATTAAATTGTGAGGCTTTTGCTACTAAACCTGCAATAATGGAGAACATTAATGACATCTTTTACAAGAATTTAGCTTTCAAATCAGTGTGTCTGTTTCATAATAGCTGAAGTATTCCGGTTGCTGGTAACAGTAATCCGAATACCTCTGTAGGATATAACAACTGGTCATGAGGCAGTTTCCCAAAACTATTGATTTGTGGCTGATTTGGCTCTAAAAGTCTTGAAAGACTTTTAAAGTCTCAGCTACCAGTAACAGAAATATCAATAAAGAGTGACCTTTTCTATTAAGTATAATGAGTAAAAACACATAGGTAACAGTTAGTCATGCCAAATAAATCTGTCAGAGTTGCTATAATATTGGTAACATTCACTATGCAGAAAGGGTAAATCTTACTGACTAAAATGTAAGCAACCACACTATATAAAAATACAGAGCCACTCAGGAATTTTCTCTTGACAAACTAAGGAAGTAACAGATCATCTCACCTCCAAGATCTCAGTTTAGATGCCTCCTAAATTATTTTTGTTGATTCCCCTCTATATTTAACAATATTTTAGAGCTGGGCTTGTGTACAGGTCTTTTTAGTATGCATACTGATGAATTATCGGAATAGCAAGTAAATTGCCTTTTTATTACCCACTGAAAAGATCAGAGTAGGTATTGTTCCCTTCTGTAGCCAAGGAAGACTAGGGGACAGGGGGAACTGGGACACAAGAAGGAACAAAGCAAAGACAGAACAGCTCTCAGGAGCACTAGAGTTATATTAAAAACAACATATCTGATCTTATTATCCATATCCTCTACTCTGCAAACTACTCAAAAACAGGCAAGGGAGCATTAAGGTCATCAAAGAAACATAGATAGGGAGTATTTCAGCCAGTGGTTTATTGCAAACAAGGAACAAGGGACAAGGAAGAAAACAAATGCATAGCATACGTGATTGGCAAGGAGGAAGTTTAGAAGATTAACAAAGTCACATGTCCTGGCAACACAGTAATCCAAAATTTAAGTGTAGTGCCTAATGATGGTGTATATAGAAGTGACGAAGAAATGAGACCTTTTTTAATAAAAGAAAATTAATAAAAATTAAGTTTTTTCTTGGAATTAGAAGGAAAATACAAAAAAAATATTCTTCGGATGAAACTAGGTATTTTAATCAACCCATAAAGAAATGTCTCATTAAGGTTTCCTTTTTTAAACTTCTTATTGACAATTAATTTGTTCTCAAATTTTATTTGGAAAACTGTGACATATTTGAATCTGTAAATGCTGAAGTGAGGTCTTCTGAACTTTTCCAAAGAAAGTCAAAGAAATTAAAACTATTTGCATTGATTAATATACTTTTGTGTACATATTTTCACTGGAGTTGAATCCATGTTTTTTGGTAAATAAGTTGTCCTGC
>NW_009606273.1:0-19625 GCF_000690535.1 Cariama cristata | reverse complement strand
AAATGATAGTGAGCTTTCGTTCATTGAAAAATAATTCCGCAGCAGAACAAGCACACGGCTGATAGAACTGGGACTATTCAGCCTGGAGAAGGCTCGGGGAGGAACTTACTAACGTGCACAAGTACCTGAAGGGAGGGTATAATGATGATAGGGTTAAGCTCTTTCCAGTGGTACTCAGCGCCAGGACAAGGTGCACTGGGCACAAACTGAAACACGGGAGGTTCCCTCTGAACATCAGGAAACGCTTGTCACTGTGAGAGTGACCAAGTACTGGCACGAGATGATCAGAGACATTGTCGAGTCTCCATTCTTGGAGGTATTCCAAAGCCAAATGGATATGATCCTGGGCAACGAGCTCTAGGTTGCCCTACTTGAGCAGTGGAGTTGGACCAGACGATCTCCAGAGGTCCCTTTAAACCTCAGCCATCCTGTGGTTCTGTGATCCTGTGAGGGCAGGAAGTCCACACAAAGCTATCAGTTGATGGTATTTACCGGGGAAAACTTCTGTTCCAACAGTTTTTGAAAAGAATACAGGTATTTATGACTTTCAAAGGATAAGGTTGAATTGTGAGTGTTCTTGCAATTACAGAAAAGGACTTTTTAGCCCCATGGTTGAAGATATTCTTAAGAATAAGCCCCAGGGATAGGATATTCTTACTCTTAAGAAGTTAGAGGAAATTATAGAATCCATCCATGTACCTCTCACAGAAATCTCATGCTTTGAAAATTTCCCTTGCTTTGAAAGACGGAGGTTTCTTACTTTTCGAGAGGAAGAGATGTTTCAATGTGAGAGAAATAAGATGACCACCAAAGGCCCTAGTGACAAAGCAGTAGCCTTCTGAGGCCAGGGCAGGCCAATTGCAAGCCTCCTTGAAGTTAGAGAGGGCTGGAGCTGTGCCCAAAACCACCCATGGAATAGCAGGGGATTCCTTTGGGGAAAGTTTGCACACAGAGGAAGGCAGAAAGTCAAGTCATTGATCCTCAGAAACTGGAAACTCCTTGCTGGTCAATACCAGCTGAGGCTCATGTTCATGATGGGATTCACCTGCGATCACTAAGAAATACCTGACGAAGAAGGCTGCTGGAAGAAAGAATTTAGATAGGCCAGCAGTTTAGGAAGGAGAACAGTGTGAGTCCTGAACAAGAATGGATGTTTACAGTCCAAGTAAAAAGTGTTGTGAAATCCTGAATTTGTAAGGATCTAGGTGTCTTAGCTTGTAAGAGATTGGTAACATTGATTTTAAAAGCTAAGATTTAAAACAAAACAAAACCAAATGCAAAGCATTGCTGCAGCTCAGACATGAAACACAATCCCAAGCTAGGAGGGAGAGTCTCCAATAGAGTTCATGTGTAAGCTACGGCCACCTGCAAGTATACACATAGTCCTGTGCTTGCAACTGGCTTACTGCATGTAAAGAACAGAGTGACTTAGCAATGTCACTTAGCAAAAGGAAACAAAAACTTTAGCTCCACAGCTGCCAGAACAAAGGTAAGTGGAGGAGTGGTCTTAGGGCACACAGCCCCAGTTTCCTTGCTGTTAGTATGAGAGACTGAGAGACGTCGTCCATTTTGAAGACAATAAGATGACCTCAAGCTAAATTTTGCTCTAACAAGTATTGTGGGCCTACTTTTTCTAGCAAAGTATAAATTAAAATAGCTCATATTGCAAATGGCAGGAGCTCAGCAGGAGGCCAATTCTCAATCAAATTCTTAGTCTCATCTTCCCACCTGCACCTCTTTGGAATCCACAGGTCTCTACTTCCCTGACCTAGTGCATTCAATCCTTAAGTTCTTTTTCATTTAAATAGTAATTATTTTCCTCTAGTACAGCTATGAAGGATTGTCTTCACAGCAGAGTTTTACATTTCTAGTTTTTTCTCCCATCCAATGTGCAGAACTTGCACACCTGTTTTACAGATAGAATACAAGAATGTCTGCCACTTTCCTTAAGCTACCAAACCACTCTCTGTTCACTAAGCACATAAACTGAGTCGTCTGAATGCTGATATCTCCTAGTACTTTCCCAGAGTTTTCCCTCTACACTTCTCCCCAGAAGAATCAACCCATTCTCTCAAGACTCACAGGGAAAGAAATACTCACAGGAGCCACTGAAACTGGTCGGATCAAACATTCTTCTAGCCTAGTAACATGTTTCTGACAACCACCAGTACTGGATGTCTGAAGAGCAGTATAAGAACAGAGCAAATATACTTCATCACAATAATCCCCCAGTTGCCACTGATTTGCAGTCTCAAGATTTCAAGAATCAATGGTAGTGTCTTACTCTTTAGTAACCCACAATGGATTTTTTTTTATGGACTAGTTCTGCAAAAATTTTCCTGGGTTTACTTAATTTACCACATCAGAAAGATTCATGAGGTAGGGCCTTCAAAATAAAAAAAAATGCAAAATATAGCAGCATGAGGTCACTGAGAAAAATGTAATTAAGATATAGTTTCTTATATCCAGGCTAAGTTGTTTTGACAGCTGACTGCACATCTTAAACATGCAAGGTACATAAACTCTTTTTGGCAGCCACTGTTAAACAAACAAATAATTGTGACATTTGAAATAGACTATAGTATCTATTTAAGGCTTGATTTTCAAAACGTAGAACATTCATAAATACTATCCAAATCAATATCATGTGCATTGGCAACAATTTATAGAATAAAAGAGTTCCTACCCCTTCAGTCATTCAGACCAGACATTAAAGAACAAGCAGACAAAATGCAGACAGCAACGTGAAGAAGCACAGTTGAAGAAGTGAGGATCAGCAGCAGGCAGAGAGTAACCTGACTATTAATTCACTAATGAAAGCCTTTGATGTGCTAACTTAGAATCCAGTCCAGTCCTGTGTTTGAAGTAGTTTTCCTTTTCCTTGCTACCAAGTGCCCTCCATCTTCTTTTTCGAATTTCTCCTAACACATACCTCTTTGTGCAGTTCTTCCTCCGTAATTTAAATCATGAATAGTAATCCTTACACTGTCTTTCCTGAACTGTTGTCGTGTGTTTTGCTGTGAATTTCTCATATCTCATTTAGACCATAAGCTTTTCAGATAAGGCATGCATCTTGTAAATTTATGGTGCTGCATGTGTGTTTAATGCTAATAATGTGCAGTGACAGAGCAGGGCAGATTCATAAGCAATGCCCTGAAAAAGAGGCAGCTATTGAATTCATAATCTGGCACTTCATATTCACAAGAGAGGAAAAAGCTGTCATCTCAGAATAGGGGATCTGCTATAAAAGGAATTTTTTTGCACTAATGGTTATCAAGAATTCATACACTTCACTTCATTACCATTTCCATATAGTGGAGACTATTTCCTAATGTTCCTCATACCATAAAGTTGTTGTTTAAGTCCATTTGATCACTCTTATTTGTTAAAAGAAAGGTTTCCCAAATAAAAAGTAAATTAGATCCAAGGCATATAGACATAACACCCACGTTCTCCTGCCCATCAAACTTCATAGTGCAGGGAACAAAACAACTTGGTATGTAAAATAAGTAGACAAGTACTTCAGTGACACTTAAGAAACAGCATCTGAGTCACACAAGGAGGGAGAAAGGAAACAGAGTGCTGGGTGGGCTAAGCAAGGGAAATGCTTGGGAGCTGTAGTTTTGGAAGATGAAAGACTTCATTAAACAGAAGTAGGACTTGCAGGAAAAGTAATCTCTTTACAAAATTGTTGAGGGCCAAAATACAATTTTTGAAGAGCCCATTTAATTACAGCTCTGATCTTACAGTAAGCTGAGAAGCTGAGTGCTCCTGGCAAAACACTCACATTTTTTGCTCATTTTTCAGCGGGGTTGGCAGCACCAGGTGACTGCCTCTTCTAAGGGCAATCTAAGAATTTACTTCAGGGTACTGGGATGCCTTACTGAGTGTGCTCAGATGCTTCTCAAAAGCAGTAACTAAAAGTAGCATTAAAATGAATGACTCTCAGAAAAAAATGAAGAAAAGAAGCCTGCATTGGTCTAGGATAACATAAACCACAGACAGAATTTATGTGGGGACTCCATGGCAGAGAACATGAAATTTGGGATTAAAAATATCGCCAGCTACTCTGTGTTTCTTGCTTCTGCAGGAAGACTTGCAGGATTGCTCCCTAGGGTTCCAGAGGCAGCAGATACAGCAATACCCTCATCTGCCAGCTTGATCACCCGCTTGCAAGCCCACAGGAAACCTTCCTCCGGGCTCCTGACTTGTACCACCCTCCCAAGCTGCTGTCAAAGGAGGACAACTTGTGGGAGGCCCCCACAGACCACACTTCCCTCAGCCCTCCTTCCTAATCACAGCATAACAGGGAGCCTGAGACTCAGTCTAGCAGCAGACAAAGATGTGGTAATTGTATTGGACACCCCATCTGTGGCCTTAACATGATTTTTTTTTTTTTTCCATTTCTTTTCATTCCTTTCCACTCTGCTAATAACCAGTCCTCTGGAGCAATCAAATTACAGCCAATTGAACTTTTTGTGCTATGGGATAGTGCAAGCTTATAGAAACATGGAATCAAGTAGAGGTCTTCATTTTTCTTTTTTTTTTTTTTTTCTTGGCAGGGAGGAGCTCTCGAATACAAATCTGACATGAAGTTATAACATTTCTGGTATTCATAGTCAGGCTTTTTTCTTACCTTCTGATCAAGCTAATAATTTGAATGTTTAAAGAAGCCATGGACTGTAATTCCAACATGTGATCAGTTGATTGGTATCACTAACCAGTCTAGATCATACTGTACCTCATAGGTACAGTTTTTATTCCCATTGCATACCATATGTTTTCTATGGAAAAAAACTACACAAAGCTAACAACCAAAGGGCAAAAAGGTATAAAAATAAATAAGATACAGTAACAAAATAGGAATAAAAGTATTGGATTGCAGAGGTAGAAGAATTAATTTTCATATTTCTCCCAACATTTTCATACTTCCTAAGTTATCCCTCAGGCTTTCTGTAGTGATTGTAGTAGTCAAATATCCATAATTAAATACAGAAACTATCTACTGTTCCCTGTCTGTACGTGTGTTGGGTACAAGGAGACTTCATTCTTGGCTCTTGCTTGGGTGTCACAGTAATAAATGCAACAAATATTTGTGGTAGGTGAGTAGTTTGTCAAACCTCCACCTTTAATGATATATTCTTCATGCAATACACAAAGTACATCACTTAGTCCTGGGAGTATAATAGGATGTGAGTACAATTTGGTTTCAAAACACGTCTCCAGAAAGCATACGCAGTACCAAAACCAGGCACCACAATTAAACTTTAAAGAAAATAGTTGCCCTATCTCTCTTTTACAGGTCAAATTCAGCATCATGCAATGGTTCTTCAAAAATGTCTTTGTATAGCCCATGAAAATATGTCCGTAAATAGCCTTGATTTTAGATATTCACCAGGTCAAAAAATGAAATAAAAAACCAAACAAACAAATGTGTTTTTCTCTGAAATAGGGAGTGTATAAAAATATTCATATCAAAAGCAGAGAATTTTAATTTACCACAAAGTTTATTAGAATGCAAAGAATGAATTTTTTGAAAATACTGTCCAAAACTCAAATGAACAAAGTATCAAACAATATTTTTACGCTGAAGAATGGACGCGCATACAAGAAGAAGGTTAAAACCACTTTTACAAGATTTTTTGAAGTAATATTTTTTCACCAGGTAAGTTAATAAGCTCATACCTACATTTCTGAAGAAAAATTAGAAGGAAATATTCTACAAAAGAAGGAATAACTCTGCCATCATCAATTTTTTACTCCTTCCTGAGGTTAAATCATACTATATTCCACCTGTTACAGTCTACCATCTCTGTGTCAATTAAGACGGAAACTAAATTTCCCAAAGACAATACCAAGTGGGAATATTCAAAGTTAAAGTTATGTATCTGCAGAGGTCTGCAGATGCCAAGGTTGCACCCACGCAGGACACAATCTTTTGCGGATCTAACTCTGACACAACCAAGTCTGTGTTAATGGCTAGCTTGGGCTTGGTACTGTGCTAGGAACAGTTCTTGTCTTCCAGTTCAGCATAGCCAGACAGTACCCTTGAGTGTAACGAGAGTACATTTAAAATGCAGCATAAGCATAGCTAAAGAATGAAGTAAAAAATAGCACTTCTGTTAAAGAGAAGAAAAGTCTTTAAAGTTACTTATTTCAAAAGGAGCCATCAATCTTTCCTTGACTGGGAGTTTAGAGCAGACCAATGAAATGCTTTGTGAGCAGGAAAAATATAGCAGGCAGTGGAGAGGGCCTTGAACAAATCCCAGCTTATGAGATGGGTCTCTTTGAAAGGGGGAAAGCTTAAGGACATGTTTTAGAGCATGTTTAGGAACTGCATTAGGATAAGTCTGTAACAGTGGCCAAGACAGGCTTGTGGTCTGAAATATAAATCAAGCAGAAGGCTCTTGACATCCTAATTCTCTTCTTTTGAAGAATAAATGGAGATAAAACGACTGAGGTTTAGTATATGTGACAACAACTACAGGCATTTTTACTGCTGAAAATTCCATGTGAAACTTTTATGACCCTATTCGCACTAAGGGGCTTTTTTTCAAGACTATGGGTAAGAAATTAACCACGCAGTTTCAGTTAACATCAGTGGCAGCTGAGCAGCTGCTAGTAATTTCCAGTTAGTTCTCAATAAGTGTTCCTTCCGTGGGAGCCACTTCCATCTGCAGGAGACCACAGATTAAACTAGTTCCTTTTAAACTGCAATGGATCAGGAAACACTGATTTGTTTTCCTCTTTTCGTGGAAAGGACTTCTCCCAGAAAGTTAAAAAAAGGTGAAGGCTTTTTGGTAGCATATTTTCCTGCTCGGTTAAGACTCGCCATGCTACGTAGTCTAGAAAAAACTATTTCAGAAAGGCTTCTGAAAAGCTAATCTAGCCCAGTGTGGATTTCAGCAACAGAAAGTCCTCTTAATAACACAAACTCAAAAGAGGGGGTAGAGTCAAACTCCTCTACTGCAGCATACCAACATGGCATATTTCGTGCCTCTTTCTTCTTGGCCCAGCCACCTCTCAGTGCCATTGCAGCTTCCTGAGTTTCTTTCCACCGGGAACAGCTACTCCAATCTCTTTTCTTTATGCGAGGTAGCCTTTCACTGTGATGTGGTTTTTTTACCTCCACCCTCACCTCTTCCCTCATGGAAATTCACCCTGGCATTTGATTTAAACACCATGATGGTATAATCTGTGGCAAATGCAGATACAGAAATGTGATGGATCAACTGACGTATAACCCAAATGGTCACATAAGAACTGGCAACAGGTCAATAAACGGAACTTCCTAAAAAAGTTAAAATGGAGCTCCTTCTTAAAATAGAAATAGACAGCAAGGAGTGTTGAACAGTATTGCTCTGCTGTCCAGAAACACATTATATATGTAAGAGGAATACACCGTATTCTTTCAAGCAGATACAGAGATGTACAGAGTCATCACTGCCATTAGAAAATAAATATGTACATAGACAGGATGTCCTTTTGCTGGAAACCACCTATGGATGCTGTGCATGTAGTTAAAATGGGTCTTTTTGAACAACTGCTAAGTTTAACCAGGTTTTCCTTTTGAGTGAGGGAATCAGTTAAGAAATCAAACTGTGAAAATACAATGTGTTTGAGGGCTTATTGGTTCTTTTCTGATAAAGAAAAAATGTCTTCAATGCTGCAAAAACTAATGCTTGTAGTTAGCAGTTTACCTAGTCAGGCTTTCCTAAACAAAATGAAAATGCATACTTAATGAATGTAGTTCACACAACATGAAGAAGCACCTGAGATATTTTCTTCTCCTCAAAAAAAAGTGTAATTCTGACTTTACTTAGCACCATGTCAGAAACTTTGATGTATACTGTACTTTTTCACTCCAGAATTATTTTCATGGATGATAAAACGAAAATTCTGCTTATAATGTACAAAACAGGAGTCATGATTTCAGTAATTCCTCTTCTCACTCATTGCACTAAATGAACTAGAACATATACATTTAGGACATTCCAACATAGCCTAGCATTAGATACAATGAAACTTTATCTTTCAAATTCAGGGATTTTCTTTATCTGGTTGTAAGCACCATAAAAAAAAACTTCAAACTTTTACTTAAAGCCATGGTGAAGGGTAAGAGCGTAATAAGTAAATCTGAGGTACAGTGGGATGACAGGGAGTTGCTGAAGTTAACAAAATGAGGACGTGCTCATATAAATATAAACAATCAAGTAAGAATATTTTCAAGAAGTTACTATCCCTTAGTAGAGATATCATATATTTTTTCAGAGTCTGTTATAAAAAACAGTGGTCATTTAAGGTAAATCATTTTACTTTAGAGCCTCTGTAGACTAGAGGCACACACACTCAGTCACATAATAGGTATCAGTGTAGAGGTAGATGGTAAGGCAGGTAGATGAAGAAGTCTTGTGATATGAACTTTGTTGATTGTAATTATTATACCCTCATAGGAGGACCTAGACCTCTGCTATTATGAGTAACACAGGGTTAATATCTTGTTTGTATTATTTTTCCTTCCTATTACTTTTAGTACTTCATTTCTTTTCTCTGTAGTCCTACCTGCGTCTATTTTAACATAAGATATGGATCCATGAAGTCATCATGGGAATAAGATTGCACTGTTGTAAATATTTGGAAATCAGCATGGGTTACAAAACTCATATTAACAGTTATTTGAAAGCAGTGTTGAATTAAGCTCTAAACTTTTCCCTGCAGCCCCAACTACAGCATTCCTGTGTCCCACAGGAAATGGCATTGTATTTTTCATCTCACTAATTTCATGTCATGCAGATTCTTCAAACACCCAAAGGATGGTTTACTAACCTGATGATGGAGACTAACAGCGTAATAAAGGCTGTAATACTGCACCAGTCTAAAGAGACTCCATTCAGTAAACTTCTGCCTGAAGGCAAGTTTGCCATTCTTAAAGTTTGTCCTGTCAATGAACCAGCCCCAGCATTGCTCAGCTGTGATGGCACAACAAAGCTGGAGCCACAAATTCAGGGTTTAATCTTCAACTCAACCCCACTGAAGATCCAATTTGTTATCAGCATGGCAAAGATGCTGATTGCTATGAAAGCTCCTTGCACTGTCTTGCTGCCACATTTCAGAGGCTGCTTTCCTCCTTCCTGTGCAGTCTTCCTCCAAACAGTAAAAAGAAAAAAAAAAAAAAAAAAAAGACCATGTACAACTACCTAGAAATTAAACATGTTTCTAGTGTGGCAGAGTGGATTACACCTGGGATTATATCTGGACTGAAACCGTGGGAGTCAAGCCTTGATGAAGCAAAGCCTCTATTCTGTCATTTGCCACCCGTCTCTTTTTTATCATGTTTGAGTGGAGGGGTTAGTATTGAAATACGTTGTCTCCCACTATTATCAGCTCACTGCTGGAGTACTTCATTAAACTATCCTAATTGCTAAAAACTTGCAGTTCAATCCCTTATAAATACTGTCCAAAATCAATTTGCTGTTAGGCAACAGCTGCAACATTCACTGTAACTAGTTCCCAGAAATACAGTTAATTCTGAAAACTGGTAACAGCATCAGCCTTCAATTGAAATATTTAATAACCAAAATTTTAATTTACTCCCCCCTTCCTACCCCCAAAAAGTTTTAAGGTAGGTTAACCTGTCAAGAGCAGCATTGCTACTGATCCAGCTGAGGCAGAGAAGGAGGTTGTATATCCTTATTATTACCATAATTGGCATCTGGAATCTGTTCAAAAATTCTGATTTTCTTTGTAACAGAGGATTATGGCTGAATTTGGAGTTCTTTATGGTCTGCAGAGGCTTGTGAAATTCAAATATAAAATCTGTCGTTTAAACATTTCATGAAAAACCCTACCTTATACTAATCCAAAGAAACATGAACAGGTGCTTGAGGGGATGAAAATCCACAATATGTTTTGGTAGCTAACCAGTTACAGAAATACTAGCATTCCTGGGCAGGGTCGTTCTGTGAGCTTCTGAAGTAACTTAGGACCCAGCAGGGTTCAGTCCTTAGCAGATTTCCTACACCTTGAAAAAAATAGTCAGTCAGAAGCCTCTAGTATTTTTGAATCAGTAATGCTGCCTTTCTCAGCTTTTTCCCTTAGTTTTGCTTCTGTGTGCATGTTCAGCTGAGTAATTCAATAGACTGATAGAGGTATGAATAGACATGCTAACTAGCACCAAGGATAACCTTTAAAGTTCGTTAATGCTGTCAGCTTTCAATGAAATATTTTTATTTTCCTTTTTCTGAACTGGAATACAAGTATTATTTGTGCACTTGGTGCCAGCAGGGGTGTCCCCAGTAATCAACTTTTAAGATACTTTTTTTCAATGTAGAAAACAGGTTCAACAAAGGTGTCAGTTTTAAAATCCTCATTTACAGTCGCTACTATGGGAATGTGTCCACGTTGTGCCAGTAGCTTCTCTTAGTTCTCATTACAATCATTGTCATCTAAACGAGGTATAGAGATTTGAATATCTCATGCACCGTCTTCCTGAAATAGCAAGATCTGGGGGGAGAGGCTACACTATTATTTATGTGTGGTGGAAGTGGAAGGAAAATTTCTTACGTTTAAACAACAGTTCGAAAACACATTTGACCAACTGAAGAAAAGATAAGTTCATTTAAGAGTCCCCACTTTACTCTTCTGATAAGTTGTTCCTTTCAAAGACTGTAATGTGTGAGAAAAAGAAAAGGATCTTGACAATCCAGCAGTTACTGTGTTGCATCCTTATTGGTCATTGCTAAACTGTAAATATAGATAGCCATGAAACCAAAGTATTTGAACCTACAGTCTAAAGAAATCCCAGTACTATTCCTATTCAGTTGAATCAGACACCAAAATACAGGGAGTGGAAGCAATGGGAGTGGAGTTACAAAGACGAAATTCCAACTTCTCGTAAGAGATAACTGATCTCTTTTCATCTTTTTGATTTTTTTCCCTTCATTCTTTTTCATTACATTTGAGTAAGAAGTGTCACCAGACTTCTGTGAAGTTCAGCACTGTGATCTCCACATTCCTGTTTAAATGGATGGATACTCTGAAGGTAGACTCACAACCTGCTTCGAGATTCAAAACTGCTCAGTCCTGTGAGGGACTCACACCCAGCTGTTTTGATAATACCCGTACTTTAGGCCCATCTCAAATTACAATTGCAACATTTGGAAGGAAGCCTGAATTTTTGTTATAAACCTGCACTTCATAGAATCATAGAATCATAGAATCATTATGGTTGGAAGAGACCTCAAAGATCATTAAGTCCAACCATATATCTGATGCCACCATGCCCACTAAACCCTTTAAACCCGCTAAACCCACTAAACCATGTTTCAAAGTGCCACATCCAAACATTTTTTGAACACCTCCAGGGATGGTAACTCCACCACCTCCCTGGGGAGCCCGTTCCAATGCTTAACAACTCTAACAGTGAAGAAGTTCTTTCTAATGTCCAGCCTGAACCTCCCCTGGAGCAACTTGAGACCGTTTCCTCTTGTCCTGTCGCTAGTTACTGGGGAGAAGAGACCAACCCCCACGTCACTACAACCTCCTTTCAGGTAGTTGTAAAGGGCGATAAGGTCTCCCCTCAACCTCCTCTTCTCCAGACTAAAAAACCCCAGCTCCCTCAGCTGCTCCTCGTGAGACTTTTTGTCCAGGATCTTTACCAGCTTTGTTGCTCTTCCTGAACACGCTCCAGCAGCTCAATGTCCTTCTTGTCGTGAGGGGCCCAAAACTGAACACAGTATTCCAGGTGAGGCCTCGTCAGCACAGAGTACAGGGGGGACGATCACTTCCCTCATCCCACTGCTCACACTGTTTCTGATGCAGGCCAGGATGCTGTTGGCCTTCTTGGCCAAGTGGGCACACCATTGGCTCATGTTCAGCCGGTTGTCAACCAACACCCCCAGGTCTTTCTCTGCCGGGCAGCTTTCCAACCACTCATCCCCAAGGTTGTAGTGTTGCATGGAGTTGTTGTGACCAAAGTGCAGGACCCAGCACTTGGTCTTGTTGAACCTCATATAGTTGGTCTCGGCCCATCGATCCAGCCTGTCCAGATCCCTCTGTAGGACCTTCCTACCCTCCAGCAGATCAACACTCCCACTCAGCTTAGTCTCATCTGCAAACTTACTAAGGGTGTAAGTCAGGTTCCGGTCAGGTTCACAAATAGACTGCCTAAAGTAGCTACAACTTGGACCTGTTTTACTTGATTTTGACATAATAATTTGATCTTTGTAAAATGTAGAGTTTATATTCAATCACAGTGATAAGAATTGTGGGATTTTTTTTCTTTTTTCGATAGAAATTAATACTATCCCAGCAGGGTAACTACACCAGAAAACTGATTTACTATTTCAAATGAAATAGTCAGGTTTTCAAAGTATAACTTGATTTTGATCATAGTTAGGCACAGCAATCAGATCTCCTAGACCCAGGTGCTGTAAAGACCTCAGATACCAACACATCAGGCAAAGACTAAAGTCAAGATCTGAAGCAACAAGTAAATATAACAGACAGACTGGCAAAGCACAGGTAACAGTAAGCCTTCACTGACCCCATTATAATCTGAGTGCAGTTTCTCTGGTGCAAACATTTTTATGTTGGTTTCTGAGAAAAGAGTTCAAAATTGAACACCTATCTTGGCTATCTTGTAATTTAATAACCAATCAGTATATTTTACAGAATTAAAAATGAAAACTGTCTTTATATACTGTGTGTGGCACAATGTTTTCATCCTGAAAAAAGTCTTTCAATCCATGAACTGTGCTGTAACATGGAAATGCAAAATGTACATATTAGATTACATAAAAAAGAGAATCTCAGGAAAAAAAATGCCTGTGATACTAAGCATATTAAAGGTATCCTCTGAGTCTGAATTCTTTTGTGTATAAGAAGCAGCAGTGAGACAGATCCCAAATAAATGAAGGCTCTTCTCATGCTCAGGTAATAAATTGATATTACTCTCACTGCTATTCATAACAAACTTAACTGCTGCAATGAAATGAAGGTTTATAAATGAAAGTTAAGCAACAGTTATCTAGCTTCTTTCCCAGCATTATTTGTACCACAAAGATTCCTCTTTCTCGGCAGAGTTTGCACTTTATCTATCTACTGCTCAGGTTAAGTTTGCCCAGTAATTTGTTCTTGACCTTTCCTCCAAAACAATGAAGAAATGTTCTTTCCTAGTCAAACATGTCATCTTGCTAGATGCGTGGCAGTTGCTTCTGATTACTTCTCTGTAAAGGATTTCCTGACCTTCAGTTTGCTCCTGTTTACTGTGGTTGATTGAACCAAGCTGAAAAATCTGGAAAAGATACTAGTCTTTTTGTAAGCGATGTCCAGTGAACAGTACATCTGTCTGTACGTAAGTATCATCAGTCAGCTAGTTCAGCAGACAAATTTTCTTTCTTCTTCCCACATATTTCCTCTACATCAGTATGAACAATTCAGTCCAAAACAGCAAGCCCCAACTTATTTTGACCGCAGTTGACATGGGCACTTCTTAGGAACTAAGCCAGGGTAGCACCACCCAGGCTTTCTAGAGATATTTAACTGTTGTATGACTCTTCTCTTATTTGTTTTCTTTTAATTAATAGGATTTAATCCACACTGTCTGTCACCATAAGAAATATCTAAAAATATTGTATATTATTGGGTCAGTTAACTGATTTATAATAGTTTCTAGGTAGTTAGCTCTTATTGTCCCTTAATTTTATTCTTTTATGTACAGAAAAAAATCAAAACAAAACAAAATAAAACAAAACAGTAATTTTCAGTATCTCCAACCTAAAGGTTGCTAGTTCTATAATAATCTTCTGAGCATCTCAGTGTTGCGGCCAATTTTGTCTCTTGACTTTATTTATTATTAGTATTTCCAACAAACACGTGACATTTTGCATTATGCTCTTTCATTCAATTAGCCATACCAGGCTGGAAAAAAGTAATACTCTTTGAAAGATGAGAGAATCTTCTACAAATCCCACGCTGTGCAGAAGATCCAGCAAGGTCTGTTAGAACTCCTTCATGCTTCTGGTAGGAGAGAAGGATGAGGATGGAACTGGAGAGACTGACCAAGATCTACACACAGTGCAACTTACATTTGTGCACAAGCAGAATATAAGCACATTTGAAACTAAATTATATCACTTTTTTTTCCTTATCAATTCACTACATTAGAAGAGACTGACAAAAATGATAAGATAGAAAATTTGCACAAAGACAGGAAAACCATTTTCCCAAGACCACACACTAGACAATTGCAAAGCCAGGAACACACTGAACAAGCTTGAAATTGAACTTCCCCATTGCAACCACTTTGAACCACTACTCCAGTCGGTCAGATGTGAAATACATTTAAAACTCGCACACTGCTCTTCCCAATGAAAAATGTAAAAGACTATGCATTTCCTTTACAAGATACAAATGTAACCTCTTTGTGTAAAATTACAAAGTTCGAAAGTTAGAAAGTACAAGTTGCTACTTTTCTAAGTTAAGCAAGACCAAACACTACATCGTGTCCTCATTTATTATTTTAGTTTAGTTAACTACTGTGGGTTTTACTACGAATTTACACCAATTACAGGAATTTCTGTTTGGGAGCAAGAAATAACTCGTATTTCTTATATATGTGTGTTATGTCTATATGAAAATCTTATGATTTTTATGGTAATGACCACATGTGCTCATACTTTGCTTTGGAGAAAGGGTCCGATACCTGCAGTGGACTTCCAAAGTCATTGCTGATCCTGTAATGTGACTTGAACTCTCGGCCCTCCAGAGGCCATCCAAAGCTATGTGAGTTAGGAAATGGGTAACTGAGATGATTAAGAGTCATGAAGTCATAAATTCAATACTGTTGCGAAGTGTTGCAAAGTCACATAGATATATGTAGGGTTCAAGTACTCTCTCTCCTGTCCTGCTATGTTCCTGGAAGACTCTAGAGCATGCTAGTCACCAAAGACATAATTTTTAAGGACTGCAGTCCCTTGAACAATGAGTCTGGGCAATTTACTCCTTCTCTAGCCCAGCATGGAATAATTTCCTCTGTTCTATAGAATTTACACAAGACATGATCTCAATGAAGAATGAGTTGAGGACAGGTTTGTCAAGACTGAATAATCCCTTCCCACTTCCCTTTTCTCAGTCTTTGCATGTCTGATCATATCTGGGAGTGTACACCAGTTGCTTTGGATTTTGGTTTATCATTTCCCAGGGAAGCACTGAGCTTTGGAAGTTTGTGCTTCCAGCTAGAAATGTTGTCAAAGGGAAGTTAAAGATTTCACCTCTGTCATTTGTGACCAGGAGCTTGTGTTCAAGCAGAATCATTTGAAATAGAAATTACTAGTTGATTATGCATAGCTAGGAGCAATAATTTTCAGATGCCACAGTAATCTTCTCCTACAAGTTCCAGATGGGCACACAATATTGGAACACTATGACTGTAATACAGAATTTGCCAGGTTTGTAAATCATCATAAAACCCTACACATACTTTGTTCTATGAAAATATACTGCATTAGAGGGGAGGCAATGTATAAATAGATATATTACACTTAAACTCCATCACAGCTGTGAGACTTCACATAGCAGGTCACAAGAATGAGCAAAAATGTTCAGTTGGTAGAATGCTGCTAGCATTTGAGTTATTCAAGAAACTGCCTATTCACTCATCTCTCTTGTTAACTCTGACCTTTCAGACATTCATTTAAAATCAAATTGTGTTATTCTGATCATGCTATCAACATTGTTATTAAAAAGTCATTAGTTTGACAAAATCTCAGCATTAAAATCTCCAATCGCATATGGTTTGTACCTTTCTAGTGTGTTAAATGATTTGTTATCATTCACATCATATATAATAGTTATACTTGATATGGACATGGTTACTACAAACAAGACAGATGAGATTAAATGATTAAAGTGTTCCAGTATCAGTAACTGAACAAAAGTCCATTAGAAAAAATTATACATATTCTTTTTTCTCTTCCCAAAAGCTACAGATTCATAATCCTTTCCTTAATGAAACCTGTTGCCTGTAGTGGACAGTCATGGAACAGTGTGGAGCAAGTGTAGGAATAGACCATCAAATAAGAGAATATATGGATTATTTCTCCAAGGAGGGCTGTATTGGAAAGAAGAGAGATTTGGTACTTGGTTCTTAAATGAAAAACATAAAAAAAAAAAATCTGAACATGGACTAAGAGGAAGCCAGGTTGTGCCTTTAAAAAAAAAAAAAAAAAAACAGAAAAAAATAAAGGAAAAAAAAAGAAAAAAAGTAAAACAGTAAGTTAGAGGAAGACATCTTCAAAGAAGCACAGTCTCATTCAATGAGAACGAGTGTCACAGCTGAGCCTCTATAATGAAAGGGGTGATCTCTGCTAGTCAAGTTAAGAGGGCTTTCTCCCTGAAAAAAGGCTATAGAAGATGGGCTGAGGTCACCTCACATCAACAAAACTATATTTTGGTCTTCAGGTATGCTCTGGAGATGTTTGCACTGGAAGGTACATAAATTTCAGTCTGAATAATTGCTTTCTCTCTCTAAAATCATCAAACTGTAGTTTCAATTGAATGTGGTAGTAATCTTCCTGCCTTACCTCCAGGAGCAGAGCACGCTGGTCAACAGCTACCCTGTTCCACTCAAGAAAAGGTTGCATTTCACTGATCAGTAAAGTGAATTGCTTAACATTCCTTATATTTTCCAGAAGAATTTTCTAACATTTGGGTTAGTCCTGTAAATCACTTTAAAATCCTCTGTGCAAAACTTACCACTTTAATATACCGTAAAACATAAATGTACCAAGTACATACAACTAAGAACAAAAATGTAGTAGATGACTGTACAGATCCCTGTACATAGAAGGATATTACACACTGCATACACTAATGCTTATTATTCAGTTTCAGATTCCTAGATGTAAAGAAATAATAAACAACTTAATAAATTAAAATTACATATAAACAACTTAATTAAAGTTAGATATCTAATGATCCTAGTGGATTTATCTATAGAAATCTCTCAGTAAACTAGTCAATTATAATAAAATACTGCCCAACAAGAATAGCAAAATTTATACATATTGCAATTCTTATATTATCTTTTTCACACTCCTTCTGCATAGGGCAACAAGAAATTGAATGTACAGAGATTAATTTAGGTAACAATTACCACAATTCACAATCGTGTTAGCACCTATTAAGATTCATTGTTCTGTGGAAATTTTAATGATACATTCCTGAGTGAATAAAAGCAGAAAATGATTAGGAATAAAATTGTTTCTATGTATGCTGACAGGACTGCTGAGCGTAATTATACATTTCTAGGGCGACCTGTTTGGAGTTTACTCCATAATTTTATGTAAATTTTGAATAACTTCATTTTTTCAGGTTAAATGCTAATATATTATTCCATTGCACAGTTGAGTTGTATGAGTACTTGCGGACACACATTGCAATTGATGGAACTGACATCAGTCTTGAGCATTTCAGAATGATGGACTTTTAATTCATTGTTTTCTTCTGTCACTTTCTTGTTCCTGAACGAGCTGCCAACAATTTCAGTCAGTTACTGGATATTAGCTATATTATCTATATTCAGAGCAAAAATCCATTCCAAGGAAAATGTTCTTTAGGGCTTTTTTTATTTATTTTCCCCTCCTTTTTCTCATTTATTCACTGCATGATGCAGGCTTAAATCAGCTTATACAGCTTCATGTAATAGACTTGCAGTAAGCTGTACAACATAAAAAGGCAAGCAGAAAAAAAAAAATAATCAAATACACTGAAGACAAATATGTGGGATCAGGGCTGTGCAAAATCTACCTGTTTAGATTTGCCCAGGCTTCAATGAACCATATAACAGAAATCCTAGGAGAACTGGTTGATTCTTTTTTAGGTTCATAGTGTAAGCCAAAATTGAAGCAAACTTCAAGAAGCTTGCAGATTATGGATGTGAAATCAAAAAGAGAAAGGAAAAAAAAAAAAAAGCAAGCTAGAAAAAAAGCAAACAGAGAAAACACCGCAATTTTCATCTATTTTCTCCAATTCTTTTTTAAGTCCTGAACTTGCCTTCACACTTTTCTTTGTTCTCCTCCATACTAGGCTTAAATCTACTCAAACTGAGCATGGATGCCTACTATCCACTGTGTGACAGAAAGATCACACTCTTATCTCCCACCAGAAGAGAAGTGTAGATTTTTTTAATGAACAGGTTACCACTCTTGTTTCTGCTTATCTATCTTATTTTGCTATCTTGTACAACTGCTTTCAAGGATGGAGAGGGAAGGGGAAATCTACAGTAGCAGACTTTAATTTCTCCATTATTATTTGATATTAAGATTTTCCAGACCAAGTGCAACAGCATTGCTCAGATCCCTGTAACCTGAATTCTTTGTTGGACACTATGAATTAACACACAAGCCTTTCAGTAACATAGATTTGACTACCATGAACAAACACAAGGGAACTGAGTTATACTTTGACAAAAAGCTACTGGCAGGAAAATAAGACCTTAAAAACTGCAAAATATTAGACTACAATAGGACGTCATGTGAAGTTTCCCCAGCAGATGCTGGAGAGGAAAGATCAATAAGCTGTTCTTTAGGACTTCATGAAGAAAGACTTGATCAAAGTTACTGGACAAGGAGACTGTTGGGAAGTTGCTTTGTGCTGAAATTCAGTGATATCTTTGCAAGATTTTTCCTTACAAGCTGTAGGCTTCTGATGTGTCCAATTACGTGCTTGTCTTTCTTTTCCCTTTTGCTACAAATGAATCCAAGAATCTCACCTGTCCCAGTAACAAACAGGCAAAGATTGTGGTTTTTTTAAGATTCTGTAGGTTGGATTATCTAGTTTAGTGCGAGAGATACAAACAAGTGAAACTAGTTTGATAAATTATAAGTCTGAATGAATAAGCAAATGTACAAGTGTAAATATGATGCATACTACAGAAATAATGTATTTCCCCTTAGCAAAGGAAAAAAAAAAATAAAATAGCAGCTTAGTCATCGATGACTACAACTGCTGACTAAATAGGAAAGTAGTTTTGCTTCCCTGATAAGGCATAATAATAGGTAGAGAAGAATACTGTTCCTATATGAAGCTTCTTTAAAGGGAATTAATTTCAGTTCAATCACTAAATTTTTAATAATCTCTTGTTCTAAAAATTGTATTTACTGATATTACAACAACGCCATGACAGGAAATTCTACCTAAACTTCCTAGCTGTTGTGGTTTAATCCCAGCCAGGAACTAAACACGATGAAGCTACTCGCTTCCTCCTCCCTGCTCTCAGTGGGATGAGAAGGAGAATCAGAAAAAGAAAGTAAAACTCGTGGGTTGACATAGGAAAAGTTAAATAGCTAAAGTAAACTAAAATAAATACTAACAATAATAATCATAGAATCATAGAATTATTATGGTTGGAAGAGACCTCAAAGATCATGAAGTCCAACCGTATACCTGATGCCACCATGCCCGCTAAACCACGTCTTGAAGCGTCACATCTAAACATTTTTTGAACACCTCCAGGGATGGTGACTCCACCACCTCCCTGGGGAGCCCGTTCCAATGCTTAACAACTCTAACAGTGAAGAAGTTCTTACGAATACTCAGCCTGAACCTCCCCTGGAGCAACTTGA